>NC_064923.1:525106462-525407629 GCF_023897955.1 Schistocerca gregaria
GGATAGGCGCTTAAATTTGAAATTTATGTCACATACTGAGGTCTACTACCACTTCCAATGTAAAACAGTGAAGCATCTAAGTCAGTGCAACCAAACGATATGGTTATTTATGTCGCATACCTCGATACACTAAACTCGCGTTTATCCGAATCGCGTTTATCCAAAATCCGCTTTATCCGAACAAATTTTTCCGATTTTCGCGGCTCGTATTATCACTGTCTGACTCATCGCACACCTTCGTTTTGGCTGGCTAGGCTGACACTTGACAAGTTTCAGCTCGTCTGCGCCTGGAGCCATGCATTTGCTGCTGTTTTTTCGGCAGTATACTGCTAATCAGCGCACTGGCGTGTGTCAGAAGTCCGAATGACGTCAATTCGTGCGTGTGTTGGTTAAAGTTTTGAGAGTGTTTCTTGTTCGTACTGCGTGGTTTCATGCCATTGTCATCTACTGGAACTCCTTAGACATACATTGCGTACAGTATTGCTCTATGCAGCGCGACGTATACCTGTCGAAACCGACAATGAGAGTGCGTCGCCAAACACTTTCCGCCTTTTGTCGAAGCCGAGAGTTTAACAATTTAACAGTGAACGTACAACGCACTGTTGTGTTGCCGCGTGGGCTTAGGTAGTACAAGGGAGAGGTTTCCACAGCCTGGTTTCAAAAGTCAAAAGCTTTGTCTAGTGCGTCTCGAGCGTTCTCAAGTGGTGCGTCTGTGTGTTTTCGATTTAACGTTTCGTGCTCGCGCTACGTGCTTTAAAATGTCCAGAGATAAAAGTGGCCAAATACCAAAAAGGGATCAGTCGAGTGTCGGTAAAAAAACGCTGAATTTGACTACGGGCGCGAAATGAAAAAAGAATGTCATCTCGTTGGAACAAAAGCTTCGCGTTTTACAGAGAATTGATGCTCGTAAGCCACCTGCGAAACTTGCTGCGAATTCGAACATCGGTAGCATCACTATTACTGATTGGAAGACAAATCGATCAGAAATTGAAAAATCTCGAGAAACAGTGAGAAAAGGTGCACATCCTCAGTTAGAAGCGGCCTTATTTTTGTGGCACGAACAAATAAGAGCCAAAGGTGTGCATGTTTCAAGTCCTCTACTTCATCAAAAAGCGATGAATTTTTATCAGCCGATTGAGGGAAAGGAGCAAGAATTCCTCGGAATTGGTGGCTGGCTGGATCGGTTCAAGAAGCGCCATGGCATTCGTGAAATTGCCATCAGCGGCGATTCATTAGCCGGGGATGAACCCGCTGTTGCTGATTTTAAGAAGAAACTGCACACAATTAGCGACAAAGGAGGTTATACGGCGATTAGCTTTACAAATGTGATGAAATCGGATTGAATTTAAAAAAAATGTTGCCCACAAAAACCCTTGCATCAAACGGGATCCTGATATAAAAAAAGCAGAGAAAGAGTTAGTGTTCTCACATGCAGTAATGCCACTGGCAATCATAAATTGCGCCTTACTTTAATCCAAAACACCAAGAGCATTTAGACGGCAACCAGCTGATAAACCTTTGTCACTGTGGTATACGAATCAGTCTAAGGCATGGATAAAGGGTGCGATCTTCAAAGAGTGGTTCGAGGCAAAGTTTCTTTCAACTGTAGAAAAATAAATGGAGGAAAATGGACTTCCTCGAAAAGCGCTACTGCTTGTGGACAACTCTCCTTCTGACCCAGATGATCTACAAGATGAGGATATCAAAGTTGTGTTTCTCCCACCAAAAGTCACGTCTCTATGTCAACCGATGGACCAAGGTGTCCTTGAAGCGATGAAAAAACGTTACAGAGACAAGCTGCTATAATACTTAATCGGTTCGGTTGGTGCTGAAGAAGATTTTGTGAAAGCTCTTTAAGAAATCGATATTGGATTGCTGACGCCTGGAATCTAATTCCTCCGCCAGCTGCGGTGGCCGAGTGGTTGTAGGCGCTTCATTCCGGAACCGCGTCACTGCCACGGTCGCAGGTTCGAATCCTGCCTCGGGCATGAATGTCTGTGATGTTCTTAGCTTAGTTAGGTTAAAGTAGTTCTAAGTTCTAGGAGACTGATGACCTCAGATGTTAAGTCCCACAGTGCTCAGAGGCATTTGAACGATTACAGACTTTTTTACCAAAAAATAAATTCTTATAAAGCGTCCTAGAACTTCAGTGTCCATAAGTTAAAAGCTTTTTGTTCTTTACTTTAAAGTTGCTCTAGACAAACTTTTCGTTCCTTTTAGTAATCTCTGGCTTTATTTCATACTTTTGTACAGTAGTTTCAATTTTATTCATAAGAATATGTAACAAAGTTAAAACTCCTGATTTTTCCTGCTGCCAAATAAGGTGGATTTTTTCAGTAAGAACGCAAAATAAACGAACTTTGTTATTCATCATTTAAAGCCTTTGCGTTTTCAATCATACTTTGGCGCCTTTTTAACACGTTAACACAATTTTTTCAGTAAAAACATTTGGTCTTGTCTTACAGTTGAAACAAATGTTAAAGAAGTCAATTGTGCGCAGAAAGGCAATTAAGAAATATCTTGCTAATTTGTCCAGGTGTGGGAACTTTGTGAAAAAGTATACTGTTGTCGTGGTATTTGAAGCATAGCTAAATTGGGAGCCTTTGTTCTCATTTATCACTCCTTAACATTAGTTCCCCACTCTCACTCTGCACACACGCGCTGTACAAGCGAGTTATGTCCAAGAAGCATTTTATGAATATTGGGAAGATCCCGTCTTGCATTTCACTTCGAAAACCCGGCAAAAAAATTTGACTTTTGACAGTAACATCATTACTCTCAATAGCGAAAGGTTGCATATCAACTCATGTCCACTGTGAGACATAGTGATTGTTAGAGTGTATTTCTTATAATAATATCATATCATTCAGACGCTTGATACCAGTAGATGATTTCAGTATGGGCCATCTTGCAAATTTTCAAGCAGTTATCGTCAGAACGGCAGATGCGTTAATTTTTATGTTCATTTGCTGTGTAATTACAATAGCAGTTCTGGTTCAAATGGCTCTGAGCACTATGGGACTTAACATCTGAGGTCATCAGTCCCCTAGAACTAAGAACTACTTAAACCTAACTAACCTAAGTACATCACACACATCCATGCCCGAGGCAGGATTCGAACCTGCGACCGCAGCGGTCGCGTGGTTCCATACTGAAGCGCTAGAACCGCTCGGCTACACCGACCGGCTATTCTGGTGCAAAGATTGTTTGTAAGACTACAGATAAAGATTGGCATTATTCAGGACCAAGATTTTAATCTAAATCATTTTGTTTTGCAGTCAGATGTCACATGCAACTTTCATTTAAAACGGATTGCTTTCTCGCAGGCGAATTGTTTGCTGTACCGGCTAGTCTGTATGGTACATTGTGTAGCGTTAGCCCGACATATTTCCGTTCAAAATTAAATTTTCATCTATTTCTGTTGTTCTGTACCGAAATTTTCCCATTTCGATATCAAAATAAGATTTACACATTACTTTGAAATTTGCAGCAGTGAAAGCCGCCTACGCTAGACTAATTTGGACCGCTCTGTCGAATGAGCACTTAAAAGTCCGCTTTAAAAACAATTTTGTTTCTAACGGGAAACAAACCTGGGCTTTCCGTCAATACTGCCCATATGTATTCTAACCCTATATTACCGCTGTTTGATTATTAAAAAATAGAAATGAATGTCTACGGTATTGAGAAAGGTTTCGTCAGTAGTAGACGTCCAGTTCTGATACAAAGATCGTGATTACCCTAATTTGGCCGATACTGTTAGTCAACATTACATATTTGGCGTAACTGTACGTCCATTCTGGCGTAAACAGTTGCCAATGCAGTAAGAGACAGGGACTTTCAGACGTCTAAAACAGAGCGTGGTAACGGTAGGACACCCAGATCGGTGAAGTAGATAAACATTCTGTCTTTCGCTCATGCTTGCATCCATAGTGGCGTTATCTTTCGGGGTGGTAGTGAAGTATCGAATATACTTATTGCCAATTATCACGGTACACCAAAATCTATACGACACTAGTTTGTTAATCATTCCACAACCTCACTCGGTGCAGTCAATACGGCTTAGGTACACATCTATATTCCTTTGAGTAAATACTCTGAAAACGACAAATAACGAAAGTGTCTACTGCCAATCTATTGTGTTACCTCTAAAACATAGTTATCATAAGACGACCAGGCCAAGACGGAGATCAGTGCGCTTGCAGAATCATATAGTATTATTGACACAAAATGAGAAGATTACACTGTCCACTTCACAATGCTAATTTAACGTTTAAATATAAGGCATGGTTGTTCACGTGTTACGTCACACCATTTGTGTGTCAATACGAAAAGTTACAACAGGCTTTATCAGGTCAAAATGATTATTACGTGCAGTAAGTCTCTGACAGTAGCCGGCCAGAATGGCCAAGCGGTTCTAGGCGCTACAGTCTGGAACCGCGCGAACGCTACGGTCGCATGTTGGAATCCTGCCTCGGGCAATGATGTGTGTGATGTCCTTAGGTTAGTTAGGTTTAAGTAGTTCTAAGTTCTAGGCGACTGATGACCTCAGAAGTTAAATCCCATAGTGCTCAGAGCCATTTTTTTCTCCCACAGCGACATGTCTTCCTTTCATATTATTTATTATAAGAAATATTTAGTCAGAGACTGTATACATTGATATTAGCAGGAAATATTTCAGCAGAAATTCTTTTCTTATTAGTCAAATGTTCTTCCCAAATATTGCTTTCCAGTGGTGAACTGGCTATTTTCTTATGTTTTTGGACACTGTCTCCATCCTGTCCCACTAACCATTCAAATTACTGCTTAACATTAGACAGCTAAACATAAACAAATAACATTCAGTATTATTGGGTTAGCAAAAGATTAGATAGAGTCAAAGTGGCTAAAAGGAACCATATCAAAGCAAAAAATACATTTTAATTTGTGTTTTTAGTAAATCGTGAAAACTGCACAACTAATTGGTACATCTCAATTAGTTTAACACACACAGATGTAAAATACTGACATGAATTATTTACAGAAGAACGAAAAGACTGAAAGCAGCTGACTTCGAAGCTGATAATCTTGGGAACACGCGAGGAAACACTTACCGTATGAATTATCATACAAATCACGCTGAGAAAAATGCAAATCTACACTTTTCTTGATTTAGAGAGCTTTGACTGGAATATGCCGGTGCGCCTTGAAATTGGGCAGGAAGCAGGCATAAAATATGGGGAGCATGTAGTTATCCACAATTTGTGCAGAAATCAGAATGCAGTCATAAGTGTCGAAGGACATATATTCTTGACTTTATTCAGTTGTGTATGTTGAAGAAGCAGTAAAGGAAACAACGAGAAATTTGGAAAGGCAATCAAATGTCCGGAAGAAGAAATAAAAAGTCTGACGTCTGTTGACAAAACATTAGTTCTGCCGGAAGCGATAAAGGGCTTCGAAGATCAGTTGAAAGGAATGGACAGTGGGCGAAATAGATTATGGGGTGAATATGGACAAAATTAAAGCAAGGGTAAATAGTACGTAGCATAATTCAATCCGGCGATACTGTGGAACTTAGATTAAGAAATGGACACTAACAGTAGTGAATAAGTTTTGCTATTTGTACAGCAAGAAAAAATAAGGATGGCTGAATTTGTGAGAATAAATCAGAAAAGGACTTTGTAAAAAGATTAATTTATTAACATCGAATAAAAATTTAAGTACAAGAAAATTTTTAAGAAGGCATAGTACAGAAGTGAAACGTCAAGAATCCTCACCATTCCTCTGTAGCACCACATTCGAAGTTTTGCAAAGTCGTACCACAGAGGAAGGCTGAGGATGAGGTTTAGTACATCGCATAACTAATGAAGATGTGCTGCATCGAATTGGGGAGAAAATAAATCTATTGCACATCTTAACTGAAAGAAGGGGTTAGCTGACATGACCTAGTCTGAGACATCAAGAAATGATCGTGGCAATGAAGTGTAGAATAAAATTGTAGGAGACCAAAACTTAACTACAGTGAACCGATAGAAAATCAAGCACATTGATGTGCTACGAATACTGAAACGAAGAACAAAGATCGGGATTAATTTAAGGAAAACACGTGGAATGGTGGTCCAACTTGAAGCGTCATTTTAAATTATCGAACAAATATATGTATTTAATAGTAATTCAATCATGAGCCAAACAAGATTCTTGCGAAATACATGCAAAAGTTAAGATTTTTAAATTAAATTCTTAGTGTATAAGAACCTTTGCATTATACACAAAATTACAAAAAATGTGTCAAATGGATCTAAGCACTATGGGACTTAACATCTGAGGTCATAAGTCCCCTAGACTTAGAACTACTTAAACCTAACTCACCTCAGGACATCATACACATCCATGCCCGAGGCAGGATTCGAACCTGCAACCGTAGAAGCAGCGCGGTTTCGGACTAAGGCGCCTAGAACCGCTCGGCCACAACGGCCAGCCACAAAATTGCAAATACTACTCGAAAATGTCAGCTGTGCAACACAATGGTTGCCGGACTACAAACAGTTGATTAATTAAACAAACCTGCGGATCACAACTGTGGGATAATCCAACTGTGGGATAATCCCACAACAGGACATGAATATAAGTTCAACAAACAGTAAATAAAAGACGTTATAAGCAGTACATATCCACTGATTATTCTGCTCTCACACAGACAAGTTGCAACCAAGCTGCCCAAAGCCTACCCACACGTAAAACCGAAACAACAGTAGTATTTCACTGATTGACTACAAGCCTATTCCACATAAAGCACGTTAAGTACTTAAATAAACTACCGGGCCCCTAAAACACAATTAAAATGATGATAATTAAAAGTTAATTGTTTTAAAGAATTCAAGTAACTTAGTGCTCAGTTTGCCCGAAGCCTTTCATCACACGCCCACAAGGGCCTTAAAATAGCCGAAATACTGAGTCAGTTACCTCAGAATCCGGCGACACCCCCGCTGTGGCACGATACCAAAAAAATAACATCAAACTACTCAGTTTGATGCCGGAACGGGTGAACCGCAGAATCGTGTATGACCTGCCAATACTTTTGGCCTTATGCGATGACGAGAAAGCCGCTGAAGCAGAAGAAAAACATGTCCAAGCCCAAGACCAGCACGACAGCAACGCGTCAACCGCTGCTGACACAGGGCTGTCAAATATAAGAAACAACAAACAGCAAAACAAGTTTGATAAAAATTATCATACACAGTACTACTTAAACGGGCAATTAAAAATTCAGCTATTAAAACTTCAGTATGGGAGGTGCCCACCCTTCCCAGCAATGACAAGAAGCAATGTAAAAACTCATTTAAAAGAATAATTACATAATGATTCAAACAAGCCTCTTCGGGGCGAACAGACACTGTAATTGGGATACACACAAAAGGCAGTTGGCCGGTTAAACTGTTCCTCTGTAACCGAAGGGCTCCTCAACACGGAGTAAGAGAGTTTGCAAATATAAGCACGTACATGCACATGACCCACGCGTGCATACATTTACGATGAGAGCACACAATTTTAGCTACAGGCCAAATCTAATAAGTCACTCCAGGAAGGGCATTGAGGTCGACAGTAAACAGAAATTGCAATCAGTAGTATCAAACACTCAATGATAACAATCCATGATTTCAAGTACAAGGTTAACATTGAAAAATTGTAACTTGGCGCATACAGATTGAGACACACAGCCCCAAATGGGTCACCGAAAGGCATAAAGAAACTGGATTCCTGGCCAGCTAATACTGGGCAGAGTTAACAACCTGTAAGTACAGTACTTACTAAACAGTCTTCATAAATAATTTCAAGTAAAGAAACAGCAATTTCAGGAACAAAATTATTCAAAATAGCCCTTGAAGCATCACAATTTACGAGACACAAAAAGCACGCATGGTGAAGCGAACAGAGTTACAAAGCATTCATTACTGCTTTTTAAACAGGCCTGGCAGAAATGGTACTTCAGCAAAAGAAGTGAAAATTTCATCAGCTTTAAATAACAAAGCAAGCAGCTTTTACAAAACTTTAAAAAAAACCTCCAAATTTACCAACCACCAAACAAGTGCTTCAGAAATGAAAAATTGGCCCTAAGCCACAAAAAAAATTGTTAAACATCAGCAAGTGATTTCAAGAAGTTATTAAATTGTCAGGAACCTAGAGAAAAATTTCTAAAAAATTTCTAAAAAAAGTATAGGATGCATTTACTTAAATTCAGAAACCACAGCATGGCTGAAATCGAAAATATCATCAAAGATTTCAAGAATGATTTCGCTGGGGAAGATACAGTAACCGCCCACATGTGAAATATTGCAGGTGGTGGAACATTCAAGAAGCTACATAGAGTCTTTCAAAAAGATTGGGAAACAGAAGCCATTCCACAAGATTGGAATACAGCATTAATTCAACCAATCCACCAAAAGAAGGTAAGACTGGCGCCACGAACTATACAGCAATTTCCCTCCTTTCTGTACTTACAAAATACTTTTAAATTAATCGCAAAACAGGCCGGAAAACCAACAGGATCATTAGGAAAGTAAAAACGAGGGTTTAGTAAATAAAGGCACTGTGTAAAACGAATTTTAAAATTGAAATTGATAATAACGTATAGTAGAATGGCAAAAGCGTTTATTTAAGATTTGTAGACTGCTAAAGAGCGTATGATTCTATTTCCAGGCTAATAGTACTGAATCTTAAACGAATCTGCAACTAACAAGAGTCATAAAAGACACATTAACAAATACAAACGGTAAAATTAAATTTTCAAATGGAACTTCCAAGGCTTTTGAGATCGAAACTGGTCTGAGACAACGAGATGGATTTTTTCCCCACTGCCGTTTAAATGTGTACTAAAATAGGATAAGAACAAGATAACAACAGAAGAAGAAAGAATTTAAAAAAATTATAATAGGGAGAAAAGGGGATAAACTGAGAACAATTGTTTGGTCCTTGCAGACGATCTTGTGATCTTAGCTGAATCTGTAACAATGCAAATAAATCTTCTACAAGAGATAGCTTCAAAAAATGGTATATGAATATCTTTTGAAAAGATGTGCAAAGGAGGCACCAAAATACATGTAAACTAAGTATGGATAAATAAAAAAGGCTAAAAAATGTAAACATCACGGTCAAATAATATAATCAAACGTTTTGGACAAAGAAGCTAACTTAGATGCGGCAAGGAAAATGACAGTGGCTTTTCATTTAAAGTACATAACGAGAAGTCTTTATCCATAAATGCAAAACTGCGGCACTACAACAATATCATTAGACCAAATGTTTTATGTATGTGGTCTGTTCCTTCGGAGAGGTCCGAAAGAACAGACACCAACTGTATCCTGCAGCCACGACTAATCAATACACAAAGGAATTTATGATATTAGCTGCCAGGGGGCATTGATTTAAATCCATGGGGAAAGCTGAAAATTCGTGTTGAACCCATATTCGAACGCGGAACTCATACTCACTAGGCAGATGCGCTAATCATTGCACCATACGAACGTAGTGGTCATCTTAACTGCACGGACTACCCCAACACACCTCCCGTCACACCCAGATTGTCAGCTTATCCCCACACTACGGATGCAGCGCCCATTGGCCATTATTCTCATTACTCGCCATCTCTCGCCGATTCCCATAAGAGTCAGAGCGTGGCGTGCATCCGCACTGATCAGTTGGTCACCTTTACCTTAATTATACGCTGAAGCGCAAAAGAAACTGGTACAGTCATGCTTATTCAAATACAAAAATATGTAAACAGGCTTAACACGGCGCTTCTGTCAGCAACGCCTATATAAGACAACAAGTGTGCGCGGCAGTTGTGAGATCGGTTACTGCTGCTACAATAGCAGGTTATCAAGACTTAATGAGTTTGAACGTGGTGATATAGTCGGCGCACGAGCGATGGGATACAGCATCTCCGAGGTAGCGATGAAGTGGGGATTTTCCCGTACGACCATTTCACGAGCGTACTGTGAATATCAAGAATCTGGTAAAACATAAAATCTCCGACATCGTTGCTGCCGGAAAAGGATCCTGCAAGAATGAACAAGCGTCGACTGAAGAGACTCTTCCAACACGACAGTAGTGAAACCCTCCCGCAAATTGCTGCAGGTTTTAGGGCTGGGCCATCAACAAGAGTGAGTGTGCGAACCAATCAACGAAACATCATCGATATGAGCTTTCGGAGCGGAAGGCCCAACCGTGTGCCCTTGATGACTGCACAACACAAAGCGATACCTCTCACCTGGGCCCGTCAACACTAACATTTGACTGTTGATGACTGGAAACATGTTGACTGGTCGGACGAGCAGAGTTTAAAATTGTACCGAGTGGATGGACGTGTACACGTATGGAGACTACTTCATGAATGCATGGACCCTACATGTCAGCAAAGGACTGTTCAAGCTGGTGGAGGCACTGTAATGGTACGGGTGTGTGCAGTTGTAGTGATGTTGGATCCCTGATACCTCTAGATACAACTCTGACAGGTAACACGTACGTAAGCACCCTGTCTGATCACCTGCATCCATTCATGTCCATTGTGCATTCCGACGGGCTTGGGAAATTCCAGCAGGACATTGCCACACCCCACACGTCCAGAATTGCTACAGAGCGGCTCCAGGAACACTGTTTTCAGCTCAAACACTTCCGCCGGCCACAAAACTACCCAAACATGAATACTATTGAGCTTATCTGGGATGCCTTGCAACGTGCTGTTCAGAAGAGAACTCCACCCCCTCGTACTCTTACGGGTTTATGGACAGCCCTGCAGGTTTCATGGTGTCAATTCCCTCCCTCCAGCCACATCAGTCGAGTCCATGTCACGTCATGTTCCGGCACTTCCGCGTGCTCGCTGTGGCCCTACACGATGTTAGGCAGGCGTACCAGTTTCTTTGGCTCTTCAGTGTCTATGTGGTGTCTGTTCTTTCGGACACCAGATATATAATTAAGTTGAGGACGACCAGTTGATCACCTTAGCGAGGGTACAGACCATGCTCGAACTCTTATGTGAGTCGGTGAAATGCCGTGAGTAACGAAGATAATGGGCATGAGGCACTTCGTCAGTAGTGTGTGGGTAAGTTGATAATTTGGATCTGTCGGTGGGTGTCCTAGGTTAGACCGTGCAGTCGCTATGACTCAGTATGCCTAGTAAGCAGGAGATCCCGTTTCGAAACCATTCCAGCACAAATTTTCAGCTTTCCCATTTGATTTAAATCAATGCCCACTGGCGGCTAATGTCATTAATTCCTTTGTGTCTTGATAAAGGCTTTAAGCTTCACACAGCCTTCCGTCAAATGTAGGCAAGGTATTGCGTGAAAAAAAAGAAGAAAAGCAAAATAATCAGGAAATCCACGTGGTCCTCAATAGACCAAACCAAAAGTACAACGTACGTACATGTAGCATTAAAAAGCCTTACCATAATTCACCAAGAACGCTTGTCCGTCCTAATTATGAAGTTTCTAAATATGAGTGACCGCATGTGTTTAGCAAAGATAAACAGTGCCTGACAAAAAAAAAGTGATGTTTCCGGGAGGAAAGATGGAAATGAAATTTCACGGGAAAGTAGAGTATGTGATATTATTTTATTGATTAAAAATTCGAGTCCATTCTTCAACAGTCCATGCTTTCTCGGTCTTGGCACCACATCACAAGCAAGCGTTTGAGTTATGGTGTTTATAGCACACTACGAGTGATTTATCGTTCCCTCCTTATTCGCTGTGATCTTGTGTCTGAAGACTGATTTGACGCAGTTCTCCATGTTACTCTATCCTGTGCAAGCCTCTTCATCTCTGAATAATTACTACAACCCGAATCCGTTTGAACTTGCTTACTGTAATCGTCTCTTGGCCTCCCTCCGTAGTTTATTTCCCACGCTTTCCTTACTACTCAACTGACAATTCCGTGGTGTCTCAGAAAGTGCCCTGTCACCCGATCCCTTCTTTTAGTTATGTTAAAATCTCTTTTCTCCTCACTTCTACTCAGTATTTCCCATTCTTCTCTAGCACCATATTTCAAAGACTTCTATTCTCTTCTTGTCTGTGTTCTTTATCGTCCACGTTTCCTTTCCGTACAAGGCTACACTCCGGACACATGCCTTCAGAAAGGAATTCCTAAAATTTTAATTTATATTCGACGTTATGAAATTCCCCTTCTTGAGAAACGCTTATCTTTCCACTGTCATTCTACATTTTGTCATCTCTATGCCAACAGTAGTAAATAATTTTACTAGCCAAGTAGCAAAACTCAAATAATACTTTCAGTGCCTCATTTTATGACGAATCCCCCCAGCATTGCTTGATTTAATTCTACTACATTCTGTCCCCTTGTATTACTTTTGATAATGTTCATCTTACATCGCTGTTTCAAGACACTATCTACTAAGAAACTTCCTGGCAGATTAAAACTGTGTGCGCCGGCCGAGACTCGAACTCGGGACCTTTGCCTTTCGCGGACAAGGGCTCTACCATCTGAGCTACCGAAGCACGACTCACGGCCGCCCCTCACAGCTTTACTTCTGCCAATATCTCGTGTCCTATCTTCCGGACTTTACAGAAGTTCTCCTGACAGTGATGACAGCTACTGACAACAAAATTTACACTCTTGACAGTTTGATTAACAAGAATGTTACGTAAATACTAATTCTTATCATAAAGAAAGGACTGAATGAAAGAGTACCATATGATACGGAACAGAAACTTTAAAGAAAGAATTTTAAAAAAAATCATTATTTACGAAGGTTAAAGCCCAGACCACAAATTGACCAAAGATAACACTTACCCTATAAGGGTTTTGTGGCCGCATCGAGCTGTAAGTTCGCTGTGACTACAGTGTAACTCGGCAATGGAGATGTTCACTTCTCTCTTGTACTCTTTCAATGGTAGTACGCATGTTAAGCGCTACTAGATTGTTTTAAAAACGATCTGAAGTTAGAAGCTTTACGGTTGGAAGTATTAGTCGGAAGTCGGACTGAAGTAGAACCATCTTTAACGTTTATGCAGATAACGGGATAGTTGACATATGTGTTTGCTGATTTGTGATGGGACTTAGCCTTCGTGATAATTAATAGTCACGAACATTAGAGGACACAGAAAGAGACTGATCGCCGACATAAACTCAACTATTAGACTTGAGAAGGCAACAGATAAACGCAATCACGAGGAACTTACAATTTCGCAGTGCTGTCAGAAGCTATCGTTAGAGTCAGAATTGCTGATGCTAACAGACGCAATTCCCTGGATTAAAAATCTGTGTGTGTGCTCAGTGTAGGGACAAATAATTCCGAAGAACAAAAACCTTTAATTAAACTTTAATTCTTCGTGTCGCATACATCGTTTAATGTACATTTAAAGTGTATTTGTGGAATTAACTGATTCTTCGGATAATATAAAAGTGAAAAGTGATTTAGTGATAATTTAACTGTAAACAGCAATAGGTTTAAACCGAAATACGACGCATTCTCAACATTGCTCAAGGGTATGTTGTCTCTGGAATTACGCCATGTAGTTGTTGAGTACGTGACGTAGCGACGCCTTGACGACGGAATAATAATTAACAACTCAATATCCTCGCAAAAATCATGAGGTGACATCGGCTTTGAATACCCATTCTCAAACCGGGCATAAGAACTACAGTCAGCAAGTTCACGTAAAGTAAAAAGTCTGTCGCGAACACCCAAAGGACTTTCGGTTATCATTTCAGATCAAGGGAGTCATCGAGTTATCGAGTGGTGTAGTCGCTATATTTATAAGTGGAGAAGATCGATAGACATCGAACACCATTGCTTTAATTACAAGCAAGGGCGGCGCACACACTCCGGTGTGCTGCTCCGTCGAGACGTTGATATCAGTTTTGAGAGACAGTATCTGAGAAATAACCAAACCGCGCCAGGAGTTTGTTTTTATAATAGTTTCAGGTTGGCGCTGTCGTGATCGACCTTGCTGGAATGATGACAGACGCCTCTACCAACGACTCATCATGCAGTTGTTCACTGCCAGGTCTTCGTACACGGCCTTCAAGCGCCCATGAACGCCTGTAATTCTTTGGTTTGTTGCCAAAAGAAACTCAATAGCAGCTCTCTACTTGGAAAGCACCTCTGATATAGACGCCATTTTTAAGGCTACCTAGATTGCTGCCACATATTGGAATGTCATGAAACTATAGGGGCTGAAGCGGGAATATTCCACGACGTCCTACAATAAATTCAGCAGTCTTTCGATCGAAACTGGACGAGAAAAAATGTGTTGCTTTACTTATTGAACGCCCTCGTAGTTCGATTATATTCACGCCTTACAGCACCTCATTTCTCTACAACGATAGAAATGAAAATAAAAGTTGGATCAATACGGTTCATAATATGAACTTGTAGTACGAGGGTATTTCGGAAAGTAAAGATACACCGTACGCCAGAGGAACAGAAGAGTTTAGGGAGCAAGTTGGCAACACTGATGTTAACCTTGAACCGCTAGCTTTCTCCTCGCAGTCGTACGGCAGTTGAACGTTGCTTCTGGTTGGAATAGGTTGTGTTTAAAATGGCTGCACCGATTCAGAATCCCGTCAAATGCGAAGTGCGCTCCGTCATACGTTTTCTTCATGCAAAAGGTCAGCGACCAGCGGATATTCACAAAGAACAGGTCGGCCATCTGTGATCTTTGATGCCCTTCTTCGGAGAGCGGAGGAAGCAGTTCGTGCGAATAGACAGTGAAAGAATTGCATCAGATCATACAGGACGTGTCAATAACAACTCTTTATGACGTTGTGACTGTCAAGTTAGAGTACAGGAAATTGTGTGCGCGTTGGGTTCCAAAACTGTTAACGGAAGAATACAAAAAGAAAAGGATGTGCTTTGCACTCGACTTCCTCACACGCTATGCTGAAGCAGGTGATGAGTTCCTTGGTCACATTGTGACAGGTGACGTGACATTGGTTTATCACCATACACCTGAATCCAAGCAACAATCAATGCAATGGCGCCATTCGAATTCATCAAAAGCGAAGAAATGCAAAACGTCGATTTCAGCGAAGAAAATCATGGCTTCTCTTTTTTGGGACAGTCAAGGCATTCTTCTGTTGGAATTTATGCCTCCTGGAACAACAATTAATGCTGCATATTGCCAGACTTTGTAACGTCTTCGAAGGGCAATTCAAAACAAACGCAGGGGAATGCTGACAACCCTCGGCCTCACACAGCGCTCGTAACCAAAGCACTACTCAAACAATTCAAATGCGACGTATTGGACCATCCGCTATACAGCCTGGACCTTGCGCCCACCGACGTCCATGTCTTCCGTTACGTGAAGTCACATCTTCGCGGAAAATCATTCCACGACGATGAAGAGATCAAAGATGAAGTTGAAATGTGGTTCCGATAACAGGCGGCATCCTTCTATGACTATGGGATACAAACGCTTGTGCACCTACTTAACAAATGTTTGGATAACAGGGGTGATTATGTCGAAAAATAACAAATAATCCAGTTAATAAGATGTAATTGACGTTTTCTACATAAATGTTCTATTTAAGGACTGCGAGCTATTGCATCTTTACTTTTCGAAATTCCCTCGTAAATGTGAACATTACGTGCGTATTATATGAGTTTGAGCTGGCAATCCGTTCCTCCGATGAATGGCAGAGCAGAGTTGCGAAGTTGCTCGGCAGAGAGACGACTGTAACGCGGGCTGCGGGCGCGCAGGCGCTGCTGTCGCAGGACTTGGAGCTGTGCGGCGCGGCGCGCAGTTGTAAAGGAGGGCAGCGCGCAATATGAGGAGGCGGCTGTGCCGGCGGATATTAATCTGTGCGCCGGAATCGCGCTCGTCCCCCACTTACTGCGGATTCCTGTCCTGTAATGCGCCGCACGCTCAACTGATGGCTTGATATGAGCGAGGCTTCAATATCAACACGCTAGCATTATGTCACGCGGCAGTTGGACTGCTCACTAGATTCTCCACGCACCGGAACGTCTGCAGTAATGCAGCAGCCTGATCTTTAGTACCCTCAAACTCGATCTCGCTGCACATTTCTGCTCCGTCGAATTTAAGTTAAAACGCACTCAAACCGGTCTATTACCTTTAAGTTGATGGTTTGTAATCGGGAAGAAATTATCGACAAATGATAACAGGCAAGGGAAAAAATATATTTTCACGTAGTTAATATACTGCCGATCATTAAAACTGCAACACCGTGGGGACGACATGCATGAAGAGAGTCTAGCATAAAGTGCTTGACAGGTAGCAAATCAAATTATAAATCTAACTTGAAATAATTTCCTCTGGCCAATTCATTCTGTTCTATGAACGAGTTTTTATATAAAAACTGGTAGCCTATCTTTAAAAGACCCTATTTTTTAAGTGTAGTTGCATTAGCAGAATTATAAAAATAATACTTTCATTAACGTTAACACTACTCACGTACATATTTCCCGTAAACAGACTCGTCCTGCAACTCTTGGATAAAGAATCTTTCAAGTGATCTGTGGAACATGTAACTAACTAACCCATGAACTTCAAATTGGAATACATTGTACTACTTTCTTCCAAATCACAAGTCCATCATTTCAGCACAATCGCACAACAAAGTGCGTATGAGTAAAGCCATTAGCATTCAGCACAAAGTGAATGATGACACATAGGGCTTCTCATTCAGAAATTACATCAGAATGTTTGCATTTAGTGAGAAGACAGTGTTACCCCTCGCAACGCTTGCACCCGTGGTTTAGGGCAAATAGCTTTGATTAATAATCAAAACGTCCTCGGTGCCAGATTCGAACAGCGCCACCGCGCATCAGCAATGTCTGACGAAGCCTTCCGGCTAAGAAGGCACCTTCCTTGCGCCAACGGCCTTGTCAAAGCTTATGTGCCCCTTGCAATCAAACAAATAAATATTTTAAGTTATTTATAAACAGTTTAATGAAACGTATAGAAACTAGATACTGGACAGAAATGGTTATATGAACTACATATTCAGATTAACGGTATGGGAGAAATAAGCCTGTGCAGAAACCAATCGCAGACTTCGTTATTTTAAATTTTTTTAGAAAAAGCGAGAAATGAGGCTCTCAGAAAACATGGCCTACTTTTGTATGCCTCAATTTGAGCAGACGTATTTGTGTTAAGTGTCCTTGTATTAGCTTAGATTTCATTTATAATTAAATATGTTACAAATCTCTTAGTTCTTGTTATCATTTATAACTAAAAGATCTCTCCGCAATTATTAAGGTGTACATGAATTTTAATTTTGTGATATTCCTTTCAGAAAACCTAGCTGTAACTGCGAGTTCAGCAGATCATAGTAAAGAGACGCAATGACTGATAAAATTCTCATTCAATCATTGATTATATTCTTCTATGAGCAGAGCACGTCCCTGACGTAATTGTTCGATCATTTAATAGTACCTTGTGATTACTTTGAGCAAGCCCAAATTATGTATGATCTGGGCATTGTCTCGGAACTGTGAATCTGCTGCTCACGCGTCTGTCGGATACAGTACCCACAAAACTGGTGGCTGAGTAAAATTGCAACGACTCGCAAAATATGGTTAGTTCATGAGTCGACTTTCTTCTGAAATCATTGTATTCTTTTTAGATGCGTATGTGATGCAGTAGAGAGAATGCATGCTCCCATGATGAATGACCGTTGCTCCATTGCTCAGTGAAAAATGAATTAAATTCATTTAACAAGTCGATTTTTACTAATTTTGGTACTTTGTTCAAATACCGGAGCAAACGCGTTAAGTTTGAGCCAGAAATTCAAGACTATCAATGAAACGTTGATATCTGTTTAATAACTTGTCTAGATAAAAGTTTCTCATCAGTCTATCTACGACATGTACTTTTCATCAGTTTAGAATGTGAGGCAAGAAAATCCCAGTCTATGTTGTACCTAATTTAAGTCGTCGTAATGTTTGTGGATCATAGATTTAAGTTGTATCTCTGAAAACTTGTAATTATATTATCTTCTAGTTATTCCTAAAAAACTACAGCAAAAAAGATTTCCCTTTTGTTTAGGCATGGTAATGAAGTGACAGATGACTTGACCAATTTTAAACAAAACAAGTGAACATATTTATTGGCTGTATTTTGTCGTCTACCTCCCCTCGGAATGAAATGCAATCATCTATAATTTGTCAAATGGCGAAGAATACACTTCACAAAGTAAATGTCCGTACAATGCAAGACTTAAATCTAAACTGAATACAATTTTATAACCACACATCATGTTCAACAGCAATTCATTTCTTAAACTGTCACACCACAATGACTGCAGGAAATTTGGTATCGCTTTGGCTTTCTCTTCCGGTTGATTGCTGTTGATCAGTTATGATTAGTTGGTGATATGTATTGCTGAATCCTCACGAAAGTTTAGCTGGCCACTCTTATCAGATCTCCTTCCGCATACGACTCAAAAATTTTGTAATACATATGAGACAAAAATACTAATACATTCATAAATATATAGTATTCATTATTAATGAATCATGTAGGTAGATGAATGCACTCTTATACAGATTTAGATCCTATATCACTATAGTCAAAATCATCCGAATCTTTGTAGGATAATGTAGCAACATTTGTAAGAACTGGAGCATAGAGAAATATATTTCTAAGTGTTAGTGTTAGATTTAGAAATAGGTCTTGACAATACAGTCTTTGAAATTCTGGAGGCAGCAGATGATTATTGAGTGTCTACATTGAGCCAGCACTAAAGGGAACTCTGATTAAATACAAAAAGAGAATTAAAGTTCAGGAAGAAAACTCTTCGAGGTTTTAATTCTGTCAGTAGCAAGGAACCTGAAAGAACAGCTGAAGGGAAATAATTCAGTAGAAATTGTAAGGCGAGTGTCAACAAAAATAACACAAGAATGATAGAATGCAGTCGAAAAGCATCAGGGGTTGCTGCGAGAATTGGGTTAGGAAATGAGACAGTAAGAGCAGTAGACAGTTTTTGTTATATCAGCATTTAAAGAAGCGACGATAGGTGAGGGAAAGTGGATATAAAATGAAAACTGGTTACTGCAAGAAAAGCGTTTCTGAAAAAGATAAATTTGTTGACATCGAGAAAAAATTTAATTGTTAGAAAGTCTTTTCTGAGGGTATTTGTCTGCATGGCAGCCCTGTACAGAAGTGGTGGACGATAAATATTACAGACACGAATAGAATACGAACTTTTGAGATGCCGTGTTCAGTACAGTTGTGAACATTAGTTAGATATATCGGATAACAGTGAAAAGATACTGAACTGAATTGACACGTGAAGCAGTTCATGCCACAACTTGTCTAAAGGAATGGGTCGATTCATACTACGCACCCTGAGGCTGTCATAAACTGCTAGAAGCTACGTTGGCCACAGTCGACAGGCTTCAGATTCTTGCCCTAAGCTGCGGTGATGTTTGGGCAACGGTTGCTTGTGAAAGCCGCAATACCTTCGGTTTTTGGAATACGCTGACAAGCCTAACATCATAGAGCCTTTCGATTCGCGTTATTTGAACAATTTGTCTTCACTCGAGTGTACTATTCGCATATCTCTGTGCCAAAAGCTAAACTGTAAACTCGTCGTACGGCTCCCCTGTGTGCCTTAGCAACGCCATGTAGAGCTGCCCATTGTTGATAAAAACACAGCCAACGCGGGAAGCCTTGCCTGTTGGGCCGATGACCGGTACTCCTACCAAGTCCAGACAATTCACAAAGGATGGGTATATTATTCATTGGAAACTCCGACGTTAGGTGGGTAATGCAGTTTCTCGGGGAAGGAGTAAGCAAATCGGGAAAGTAGGCTAGCTCGAATTCGGTATGCTTGCAGGAAGGCCCCTTCCAAGGCATGGAGGAAGAGCTACCAGCAGCTCTTGAACGGACAGGCTCGTCCTGGCTTCAAATAGTGGCTCGTAATGCTTACCGCCAGGGGGTTTAAATCCATCCTCGGTTCCTGCAGGTGGTTGGCTAGTTAGGTGAAGGGAGTTACGAGTGCGTGCAGAGTGCAGCATCGTATAAAGAGTAGATTGGGGTCCTTTGGACTAGAACCAAGTGGAAGGTCTAAACCATAGACTTATAGTCCTACAACAGTCTTGGATGCAAATTTCTAGACCTCTGCCATCGCTGGTACAGCAAGGGGTACATAGTGAATGGAACAAGCAACAAGTCATTCCCATTTCTAAGAAGGGTTGTCGGAGAGATTCGCATAATTGTAGGCTTATATCACTGATGTCATCTTCGTACAATAATTATGGAACATGTTTTGTGCTCGAGCCTTATGACCCTTTTGAAGAGCGAAAAATATCCTCTAGAGAAAGACTCATGAATTTCTCACATAGATATCCAGAATGCTACAATCAAAGGCACCTAATTCGATGCTGTGTTTATTTACTACTAGAAAACATTTGATGCAATTTTGCGCTGTTCTTTAGCCGACAAAATATGAGCTTACCGTGTATAGGGCCAGATATGTGACTGTTATCAGGAATTCCTTCCACGTAGAATTCAGCATGTCGTTCTTAACGGAACAAAATCGACAGATGTGGAGGTAATTTCGGTGTACTCCAAGAGAGTGTCGTGGTATTGTTACTGTGTACAATATGTACTACCGACAGAGCAATACTGCGGCTTTGTGAGACTATTCGGGGATGATGCTGTTCATTGCAAGAATCAAATGAAAGAAGACGATAGCGAAATGAAGGAAGGCCTGCAGGCGATCGACAATTAGCGCTGGTGCTCGAAGTTGACCATGGCCGCTATTAGATGTAACGGATTCTGCACAAACCGGTGCTGGAAACTGACCACGAATGTAAATGCAATTAACGTATTCTGGATAAATGGTGAAGAGCTGCCTTACTGTTTGATTACACTACTGGGACAAATCACAGGAAACTGTAATCATTAAAAAGTTTTCAGTCCGTGGCGTGATGGTACAGCATTCAGAGTATACGTAACACAATAAATAGAACATTTATTTATTAATTTGCTATTTTCTTTTAGACTGTTATCTGTATAAAAGAACAGACCGAATGTTGCACTCGGCATGAATATAGCACAAAATATTTTAACACAGTTTCAAATGTGTTTCTAATAACTGAGCATTATCCTGTTTAAGTGGGCAAAAACTACTAGAATATCTATATAAAAGGAAAAGTAATAATTATAGCTAAAAAAATTGTGTTCGTATTGCTGTTTGGCCATCTGGCGCACAATTGTCTGTTCATCTGGAATCCGGAAGGCACACGCTACTGATCTGTTACACTATGCAGCATAGGCATACCACAAATTTTGTAGCTTGCAATTCTGGACTACCTTACTGTACAACACTACACTAAACTGCGGGACAGTAAACTACACTACTGTATTTGATATCAGAACTAAGTCGGATTTCTCATTCGCCTGCATGGTTAGCCTCCAGCTCACTAAGGTGCAACTCAGGATTCACAGGGGCTACACTGCTGTGCCACACAAGGTGTAGAGATTGGGAGATGGCTGTCATGGCCTCAAGAAATCCTCCATGGCCCTCCTCGAGGCTCCTCACTGCTTCCAGAAAGTTGTTAAGGGTGGATGTTCTTTATTGGCACGTCTCGTTATCATCATTATGCTCTCTTGTTGATTGTCTCTCAGCCAAATGGATTGCAGTTCATGAGCTGATATTGTAACAGTCGGCGAGTTCAGCTTATGCCGCAGTTCCTCATTCCTTATTGTATTACAGGCTGATGCATTTCCAAATTCGTTCCTCTCCTGGTTTATAGCATCTTGTCTAATGGTACATTCCCAGACAATGCGATCTGCAGTGCCGATTGCTCCACATTCATAAGTGACTTTCGAGCGCTGTCATATATTCAGGTCTGCAGGTATTAAGCCTAATATCACCAGCAGCGCCTCATTCGTTCAGCAACCAGTACGTAGAATGGGGAGAAGAAAAACATTCTTGGTTGCGATGTTGAAAGTACTGTTTATTTATCCATCAGTGACATCCGTTTCGTCTCATTCAAGGCATCCTCAGATTGACGGACTGCTAGTCAACATACATTGGCCAATGTGAGGATACCTTGAATCAGGCGAAACACGCTTCGTTGATGAATACCTAAACAGTAATTTAAACTTTATAACTCAGACTGTTTTCTTCTCCTCACAGTAATCATTGTTAAAAAAATAGAAGTAAACATTCAGAGCGACCTAGAGTGGAATGACCGTATAAAACACATACTATGGAAATCACAAGGCAGGGTGAGAAACGCTGGGCGAATCACAAGGAAATGTATTTCGTCCACTAAAGAAGTGACTTATAAAACACTACCTCGACTGAAACTTCCTGGCAGATTAAAACTGTCTGCCGGACCGAGACTCGAACTCGGGACCATTGCCTTTCGCGGGCAAGTGCTCTACCAACTGAGCTACCCAACCACGACTCACGCCCCGTCCTCAAAGCTTTACTTCTGCCAGAATCTCGTCTCCTAGTCTCGATCCGGCACACAGTTTTAATCTGCCAGGAAGTTTCATATCAGAGCACACTCCACTGCAGAGTGAAAATCTCATTCTGGAAAAAAATGGTTCAAATGGCTCTGAGCACTATGGAACTTAACATCTGAGGTCATTAGTCCCCTAGAACTTAGACCTACGTAAACCTAACTAACCTAAGGACATCACACAAATCCATGCCCGAGGCAGGATTCGAACCGGCGACCGTAGCGATCGCGCGGTTCCAGACTGAAGCGCCTACAACCACCGGCCGGCACATTCTGGAAACACCCCCCAGGCTGTGGTTAAGCCATGTCTCCGCAATATCCTTTCTTTCAGGAGTGCTAGTTCTGCCAGGTTCGCAGGAGAGCTTCTGTAAAATTTGGAAAGTAGGAGACGAGGTACTGGTAGAAGTAACGCTGTGAGGACGGGGCGTGATTCGTGCTTGGGTAGCTCAGTTGGTAGAGCACTTGCCCGCAAAAGGCAAAGGTCTCGAGTTCCAGTCTCGGTCCGGAACATAGATTTAATCTACCAGGAAGTTTCATATCAGCGCACACTCCGCTGCAGAGTGAAAATCTCATTCTGACTACTTCGACTGATTATTGAATACTATTCATCAAGCTTGGACATTTACATGTACAATTAGTGGAAGAAGAATGGAAGATCCGACAAAGAGCGGCTTGTGTCAACACCGGATCGTTACGAAGATGTTCAGCAAACTTGTGTCGTGAATTAGCAACTCGCGGCACAGTTGAATTCCCGCTCATCTGTCAGGCGACGCGAGTGTGGCTCTTGTGTTCCTGCCACCACTTAGAGACGTACATATCTGCTAAGTTGTGGACGCGGCGGCGCACCGAGGTGAGCTGTGACGAGAGGCTCAGTGGAGGGCAGTCTGGTGGCAACCTGAGCTAGTGCTGAGCTGGCATAAGCTGTCGCGGACAAGACTTCGGCTTCAGCACTGGTCCTGGAGTAGTAAACTGGCCGAGCTTGTCATTGTTGTGAATGGTCATCCCTAGGGCTGGGAGCAGTCATCAACTGAGGAGTGAAAATGTAGTCTGGTATTTAGAGCTAAAGTGTCGCCGGCCGCGGTGGTCTAGCGGTTCTAGACGCTCAGTCCGGATCCGCGCGACTGCTACGGTCGCAGGTTCGAATCCTGCCTCGGGCGTGGATGTGTGTGATGTCCTTAGGTTAGTTAGGTTTAAGTAGTTCTAACTTCTAGGGGACTGATGACCACAGATGTTAAGTCCCATAGTGCTCAGAGCCATTTGAACCAAGCTAAAGTGGAAACATCAACTTCGTTCCTACGCTTGAGGGCCATGAACAGTGGTCGACAAGCCTTCAGTTCACTGTCGGGAGGGTCGTGTGTGGCCTTCTGGGTTAGATGTGAGTGGCTCAGGGAATTACCGATGGCCGCGCTGCCTCCTTTAGTTAGAGAAAGGGGCGGCCGCCGTCGTCTTCAGCTACAGAGAGCCTCGCTGGAACAGAGACAGTACCTGGATGGCCAGTGACGAAGCAACACTACCAACAGCTTGGACAGAGGTGGCAGCTGGCTAAGTATCTTAAGCAGAAAGCTTGGAACAGGGAAGCGAGGCCGCCTGGTGGCTTGCGATGGCTTGCTCTCAACATGAGACATCCTTCCGGTTTGGCACAGTTTGGTTCACAGGGCTAGAGGATGCAGCACTGACAGGAGTTTTGGGGAGTCTGCCGTTAAGACAGTTATAGAAGGGTGTATGCGGTATGACACTTGCTATTTGCAGCGCAGATGACTTTGTCTGCTGGAGTTGCCCTACTAATTATAGCACATTCAGAAAAAAATTTGTGTCTCGTTGGGATGGTTTATATTGTTTTATTTTCTTGTTTTTTGTATCCAGCAGTATGTAACTAGGACTAGTGCATTACTGTTGATTTGTGCTCCCTTGTATTGTCTGTTTGGTATAAATTTGGCTCATCTTTTGTAGCATGTTTTTATTTTCTTGTTTACTGCATAAAAAAGAGTGTAACTAGTGCTCGTGCATTACAGTCGACTTTTACTCCCTTGTATTGCCTGTTAAGTACTAATTTGATGTCAGCTTTGGTTGGGTATATTTTGGGAGTGGTTATATCTGCATAATATTTTTATCATGTATTTTCTTATCCTTCTTTTATCGTGTGTCATTATTTGGTTATAACCAAGCCGTACAGAAAACTTTTGTTTATGAGTCGTCATTATAAATGGGGACCACATGCTGATCTGAATATTTCTCTAAATTCGTATCAGCACTCCAGTTGTTGCAAACTCATCTACGGCTGAGTGTTGCAATAATCATATGGTCTATGGATTTGATACACTGTGGTAGGATCAAGTGTTCGACATGGAGATTTGTAGAGTTGTGCACTCACTGAGAGAATACTGTAGTGCGTTAGTGTTGTAAAAAGGTGATCGATTTTCGCTTTGAGTAATAGGAACTCAGTTAGCAATAATTGATTGGTTTTACAGCGTTAATTTTGCCTATTCATTGTCAAGATCTTATTTTAAAAGTCGATCAGTAATAAGGTGGAACCATTTACTTGTATCTTCAAGACTTGACCATTAGTTAGGTTTTCTTGTGTTGTTTAAACGGTATGGCATAAAGTGGTGGTGGCACGCCTTTAATAAACCAGAATCGTAAATAATTATGGTGATATGTTCTTTCTATGCAACTAATTGAAGGCAGTTTGTTTATTTCCATAAGCTTCTTTTGTTTGTGAAGAACCTTCAGTGGCCTGTAACACATGTTTCTTTTTATACATATAATAAACGTATTAATGTTAGCTGCTATATATTGCTTTGTTACATTTTGTAGCGTTTTGCTCTTGTTTCTTAGAGCAAAACACAACATGTAACATAGCAATATGTTGTAACTACCACCTAATACGTTTATTATATGTATAAAAAGAAACATGTATTACAGGCCACTGAAAATGCTTCACAAATAAAAGAAGGGAAACACGTATCTCAATAAACAAACTGCCTTCAATTAGTTACATATACGGAAAACACCTTCACGAATTTTAAAGCATCTAAGGAAAGACGGAAAACAGAAAAACTGACTATTTATAAAGTCGTCGAGTGTAGCAACAATTAGTACATTATGTCCCGCTGTAGACGACGACTTACAGTCTACAATTTGTACAGAAAATAAGACTTCAGTTCTACGACCAAGGACATGAAAAGATGACGGAAGCAGTAAATGGAGTGATACAAAATTGTAGCCCATCCCCCGAGTTATTCAAAATGTAGAATAAGCAATTAGCAAAGAAAATTGGTTCAAATGGCTCTGAGCACTATGGGACTTAACATCTAAGGTCATCAGTCCCCTAGAACTTAGAACTACTTAAACCTAACTAACCTAAGGACATCACACACATCGATGCCCGAAGCAGGATTCGAAACTGCGACCGTAGCTGTCGCGCGGTTCCAGACTGAAGCACCTAGAACCGCTCGGCCTCACCGGCCGGCGATAATAGCTAACAGTATAAGTAGAAAACAAAGAGAGATGTTAAAATTCTCACTTCTACATATCAACGATAAATCTGTTTACTACACCATAGCATAAGATTTGTTCCGTCACAGTACATAATCGTGCAAATTTTGTCCCATTGGCTCTTTAGACGGTCAAAATCCCCAGCTAGTTCAATGGCCCTGCCCACAACGTTTCAAAAGTCCTCAATTCGGGAGCGATCCGGCGAACTTGCTGGCGAAGTTGAGGCCTGGCAAGCACGAAGACAAGAGTAGAAATTCTCGGAGTACTTCTTTCTTGCTTAAATGTAACCTCAAGATGGCTTCCCATGAAGGGAAACAAAACAGGGGGTAGAACTCGTTGACGTGCCGCTGTGCTTTAAGGATGTCATGGGTGAGAACCAAATTGAACCTGCTTTGAAAGGAAATGACACCCCAGACCATGACTCACAGCTGTTGGGCCGTATGGCGGACGACAGTCGGAATGGTATCTCAGCGTTGCCTGGGGCATCTCCAGACATGTCACCGGCCGGGAATCTCATTGATGGGAGCGGAATTGTCTTCAGTGATGAGTCCCGCTTCGAACTGAGCCCCACTGACCAACAAAGATGTGTCTGGAGACATCACAGACAGATGTGGATTATCAACCTGACTGTTGCCCGTCATACCGCCCGATAACCGGAAATGACGGTCTGGGGTGCCAATTCACTTTATAATAGGACCCCTTTAGTTGTCATCCGCACCAACTTTACAGCACAGCTGTTCGTCGACGATATTCTATATCCCATTTGGTTGTCCTTCATGGCGAGCTGTCCTTGCCTTACATTTCAGAAACATAACGCCCGCCTGCACATGGCGAAAGTTTCTGCTGCTCTTCTTCGTGCTTGCTGGCCGAAGCTTGTCGGATCTCTCCCCAATTGAGAACATTTGGAGCTTTATGGGCAGTGGCCGCCAACCATGCAGGTATTCTGACAATCTGTCGCAACAATTGGACAGAATTTTGCACGATATTCTCCGGAAAGACATCCCTCAAATCTGTCATCAATGCCAAGCCGAATAACTGCTTACATAAGGGCCAGAGATGGACAACGTGTGACTAATTTGCTCAATTTGTGAAGCTCTTCCTCTTGAATAAATCATCCAGTTTTTCTGAAAAGTAATCATTTGTTTGCATGTACGTGCACTTCACATCTACCGATTTCCGTCCCATTCATTCTGCGTCTTATTTAGTTATTTATTTAGAACATATTTTGCGAATTCTCCGTGGACGTCCATCAATTCTACACGCTACGATACATCGTGTGCGCTGCAGAATCATGTGAGATACTATTCCATTTATGTATCATTGCAACAGGCAAGTCCGAGTGCTTGTACCGGGTGATGAAAAAGTGAGTATAAATTTGAAAACTGAACAAATCACGGAATAATGTAGATAGAGAGGTACAAATTGACACACATGCTTGGAATGACATGGGGTTTCATTAGAACAAGAAATACAAACGTTCAAAAATGTCCGACAGATGGCGCTTCATCTGATCAGAATAGCAATGATTAGCATAACAAATTAAGACAAAGCAATGATGATGTTCTTTACAGGAAATGCTCAATATGTCCACCATCATTCCTCAACAATAGCTGTAGTCGAGGAATAATGTTGTGAAGAGCACTGTAAAGCATGTCCGGAGATATGGTGAGGCATTGGCGCCGGATGTTGTCTTTCAGCATCTCTAGAGATGTCGGTCGATCACGATACACTTGCGACTTCAGATAACCCCAAAGCCAATAATCGCACGGACTGAGGTTTGGGGACCTGGGAAGCCAAGCACGACGAAAGTGGTGACTGATCACACGATCATCACCAAACGACGCGCACAAGAGATCTTTCACGCGTCTAGCAATATGGGGTGGTTCTAATAAAACCCCATGTCATTCCAAGCATGTGTGTCAATTTTTACCTCTCTATCTACATTATTCCGTTGTTTCTTAAGTTTTTAAATTTATACTGACTTTTTGTTCACCCGGTACATCGTCACTTCTGTTTGCTCAGAAAGTAAACCATGCAGTATCACTGTAAGGAGGGCGTCAGAAGGCAGGTAGCTCTCTATTGACACTTTCGCAAGTGGGACAGAGACGTAACGGAAAGCTGAACTGTGGTGATCTCGTTACCAGTGGACGTGTAGAGGCGAGGTGAAGTTTGCAGGCGGATGTAGGCCAGAGGGAGCGGCTGCCTTGGCCCAGAATCGGGCGGCCGTCCCATTTCTTTCGCCTCTCTCCTTCTTCTCCTCCTCCTCCACTTCCTGTCCCCAGGTCTCCGCCGCAGGCGCCGCCTTTACCGCCGCCGCCGCAGCCGCGGGCGCCGCTAATAAGATATTCCTCGGCGCTGCATTGTGTCGGCCCCGGACCAGGTACGAGTCCCCCCGCCCCCCTCACTCCCACCACAGCCCATCTCCATTCAGCGATAATCAATACTCTTCTAGCCGGAGGCGCCATTCATCCCGCGGTATCTCCAGGGCCGCGGCTTCCTTACACAAGGCGAGTCCGCCGGAGCTCCCAGAAAAGGCGCTGAATACCCCGGCCCGCTCTGCCGTCTCTCCTCCCCACAATAAAGGCGCTGCTTGTTTAGGCCGCACTCCGCGTCTAATTGCGCTCTGAAATATCAAAGTGTTTCTCCACTGTGAATAATATCCTCTCCGCGAGACGAAAAATTTGCCGCACTTTCACATTGTCGTGGCGCACACAATGGCCGCTCCCTCTTCCCCAAGCGCGCTTCACGGCATTAATTCGAAAACAATTATTTGTAATTATCTGTCATTTCCGGCGAGGGAAGCTTTCTTTTCGACTTTCTGGAGACCGGAACTACAGAAGACAAATCCCGTTATTTCGTTTACCTGAAGAACTTGGACAGTTGGAGTAATTGGTAAAAGCTGTAAACTGTCAGAAGCATCGGGCACAGAGACCGTTTTCATATTAAAAGGGGGCACTGAATGGAAGGCAGGTTCTTTATGGGCGAAGATTCCATTATACGACAACTACACGTCTACTTGTTTTAGTAGTCATGCCAAACTTTCTCATGAACACGGCTGAAATAATACCCTTTCACCGTCGTTGGGTAAAATAAAATTTCTACGTAGAGCATGTCTGCTATTCATTCATCCCAATGAACTTTCCACATCAGTGGTCGTCAAACTGCAACTTACTGGCCGCATGCGGCCCGCGGCTCTCAAGCTTATTTTATAAAAATGCTAGCTGCCATGAAGCTATGAATACCTTTATGTGAGTACGTGACATTTTATTATATTTATGTTGTCGTTAATATCTTCAACAGTTTTCGAAGAGGTGTAAAATTAACCTAATTTAGAAAGAAGTTGTATCAGCCTTCAGCTGCCACTTTTCTTATCACGCAACAGATAAAAACTAACGCAGAAAAAGTAATAAGCTCTGCTGGTGGACTGTTCAAGAGTTGGCACTCTCGTCATAATTTAATAATAACATGAATAATTAATATCTTTAGTAGTATCTGATAAAGGGCTAGATATCAAATGTGGGTGTTGTAGGCGTACATATGATACAGGAATTTAGTACAACGTGTACAACTTTATTTCCGGCATTTGCCGACAGGTGGCGACAACGGTAAATAGCGGACGAGAAACTGATCGCTGATGTCAGGCAGTTAGCTTGGACTTCGATCAACATAACCTCATTCAAACATTAGTCGATTTGCTTCTGCATCATAAAGTTGAAAATGCCAGTTTGCGAGCCTAATTCTCGTCATTTGCGGGGGATGTTACTGCTTGGTTTCAATATGAAGAAAACAGCGGCTGAGTCTCATCAAATGCTCTCAAGTACGTATGGTAAGCTCGCTATTAGTGAAAGAATGTGTCGTGAGTGGTTTCAACGATTGAAGAACGGTGATTTTAAAGTCGTAGACCGGCATAGTGATGGAAGAGAGAAAGTTTTCGACGATAGAGAATTGGAGATATTGCTGAGTAACGACTCGCGACAAACTCAAGGAGAATTGGCACACTTAGTGGGAGTAACACAGCAAGCCATCTCAAAACGTCTCAAGGCTATGGGCATGATTCAGAAAGGAGGAACTTGGGTCCTGTGTGAGCTGAAACCAAGAGACGTTGAACGGCGTTTGTGTGATTACGAACAATTGCTTCAGAGGCAAAAACGGAAGGGATTTCTGCATCGCATTGTGACCGGGGACGAAAAATGGATTCATTACGAAAACCCTAAACGCAAAAAACGCAAAAAATCATGTCGGCGACCAAACCGAATATTCACGGCTCCAAGATCGTGCTCTGCATTTGGTGGGACCAGCTCGGCGTCGTGTACTATGAGGTGTTAAAACCAAGTGAAACAATCACATGTACTCGTTATCGAATGCAATTAATGCGTTTGAGCAGAGAATTAAAAGACAAACGGCCACACTACAGGGAAAGGCACGATAAAGTGATTTTTGAGCACAACAACGCTCGACCCCACGTTGCAAAAGAGGTCAAAATGTACTTGAAAACGTTAAAATGGGAAGTCCTACCCCACCCGCAGTATTCTCCAGACATTGTTCCCTCTGTCTGTAACCTGTTTAGAGCATGGTCTGGCTAACCAACACTTCCGATCTCATGAAGAAGTCACAAATTGGGTTGATTCGTGGATCGCTTCAAAAGATGAACAATTTTTTCGACGCAGGATTCGTACACTGCCCAAAGGATGGGTGAAAGTAGTGGCCAGCGATGGCTAATACTTTGAATGATAAATGTGTAACCAATTTGTTTCATTAAAGCCTCAAATGTTGGGGCGAAAACGGCGGAAGCGAACGATGACATTTAACGATGACATTTAACGATGACATTTAACGATGACATTTATTCACATGAACATTTAGCATTATTTTAACTTATGACCCAAAAACTGAGTGCAAAAGACAACCTCAGGTGTATAACAGAATGAGTTGTTGGCTAAGTGAAGATGAAGTACGATATAATTACGGCTACCAGTGGTCTATGGTGAGCAAATTTGCTAAGGAAATAAACACAGATACTATTAGACAGCAGTGATCGAATAGGATAGCTCGTCAATGGAAACCCACATACAAATGGTGTCTGCTGTGGCGGCGAAGCGTATGAGTACGTTGCTGAGAGCATCAGAACAAATAAGCAAGTCCCTACTTTGCCGAATACCTTAGCAACTGTGCGATAGGCTCGTGGGTATACATATTTTATTTTTGCACATAATTGTACTGCACGCTGGCCTCAGGAATGCTGACCTCCGCAATGATCTCCGTTGGCTATAGTGGCCCAATGGAATGCGGAACAGATAAGAAATACTCACGACTGTCAACCTCTGTCCGTACTACAAAGACAGTGAGCACTCTTAACTACACATCTACCTCGGTACCTGGCGGTGCAGAGGAGACTTTTAGCAGCGCTGTTTTGCGTCATCCAGCAACTTATTTGGTTCTCCGATCAACTTGCCTCTCTAAGGCCATAGTGGGAAGACAGAGATGTGAGGACTGCAACCAAGAGATCCAAAAACGGAGTGTGTGCATGGGCGCCGGAGTGATGGAGTTCCCGCGGAGTCAGATATCTAAATCTCACAAAGCTGCCCACGCAGTGCAGCCACCAGGCGCCGAACCGGCGGCCAGCGAACTTTGGTGGGCAGTAGAGCCATTTTGCGAGGGGGCAGTGAGCCATCTCTAACTCGTGCCGTCCGCAGCTTATGTTCTAGTGGCTTAGCGTTGCTGCCTCTGAATCACCGTGTCCCGAGTTCGATTCCCGGCCAAGTTGGGAATTTTCTCTGCCCTTGGACTGGGTGTTTGTGTTGTCCTCATCATTTCATCATCATTCGTGAAAGTAGCTCGGTTGGACTGTTTAAAGATTGGGACTTCGTACGGACGTTGATAACCGCACAGTTGAGCTCCCCACAAACCGAACATCGTCATCATCATCACCAACATCATCTAACTTGTGTCGACTTTGTGTAATCTCCATACCGCCAGATACAAAGGCGTGCTGCAGGAGGGTTTTGAGTGATCGCCTTTGTCGGCGACTCGCTGTTCACAGCGTCTGGTCCTTCCAGGAATGCACTACCTAACCTCCCATGAGCCTCACAGTGAACTACTGCCCGCATAGCCATCGGAATCACCCATAGCCGAAAATATAGAAAAGAAACCAGTGTCATCAGTCAAGTAATTTGATCAGAGCAAGGAAATTAGAGCTCTCGTTATCTGATCACATGTTATAGCGAGACCTTACGCCGAGAACATTTTAAGTGTGTGTCAAAATGAAAAAAGAGAAGGGAGGCGACTAGACATTGAGGGCTTGGCATCTTTCAAGACAAAAGATTCGTGAGAGTTTAAGCCTGTAATGCTACTTACGTATTATTTTTTTTGGTGAGTAGAAAGCTGATGGTGGTATATCGATAGAAACTGTTTGTGTAAATAAAGAATTTTACCAATACCTCAAGGTGGAAACACTTCATTTTTCAAATACGTAAGAAATGTGAGGTACCACCTCCTGAAAACATTATTTAATAGCCGTACTAGTCTTGCAATTTTCGTGGCCAGCAATGTAAATTTGCGAAGTCTGTAATGACACAAACCTTTTACAGCCGGTAACGAATTTTGACTACATTGAGTAACTGAACTGACGATTTGAAAAGCACCCGCTGTTACAATGCGTACTTAATTTTCTATAAACTGTCACGTTATACTGAACTTACACTGCGTGAGGTGGAAACATATCATAGTCCGTGTTGTGTGCGCCCTCTATGATAACTGGCAGTAACTGTGTTGTGCCCCTCTGGAGGCTGGCGTTGATGCATATGGCTGAGTCTCGTATCTCTGGAGGGCACAGCATGTTTCCATTCTTTCCCTAGTTTTAACCAATTTGGTTGCCAAGGCGGTGCCCTTAAGAAGGACTCTCTTTTCCAGATTCTCAACGTGCCACTTGTGTAGACCGTTGCGCCAGTGGAGTCGATTTCACTGTTGAATCCGAGCTGTAGGGCGTACTGGCGTGGTGATCACGGCTTTAGCCGGCCGGTGTGGCCATGCGGTTCTAGGCGCTACGGTCTGGAACCGAGCGGCCGCTACGGTCGCAGGTTCGAATCCTGCCTCGGGCATGGATGTGTGTGATATCCTTAGGTTAGTTACGTTTAATTAGTTCTAAGTTCTAGGCGACTGATGACCTCAGAAGTTAAGTCGCATAGTGCTCTGAGCCATTTTTGATCACGGCTTAGCTGGGGTGGCTTCCATTCGGCAGTGCTTTATTTCTCAGCACTCCTCAACCCAACGCAGTTGCTCCCGTAGGCGCCCAGTCTTTCGACCTCATGCAACTGGGCTCTAGAAATCAATACCTGAAGGTCTAGAAAACAGGCACTGTTCTTCGCTAGGTACCATCACTTCAGATCCTCACTGTGCGACCCCTTACACGACGCTAATAAATCCCTGAGTCCTACTACACTCGAACAATCACTTTGCAGTAATTATGTCACTATAAAAAGAGTTTCTATCAATTTGGTAACATACCTTTAGTGAACAGGAAAAGAAAGCAAATGGCTTTAGCAGTACTGCACATTTCAGTACTCAACGTTTGGATAGCGACATTGTTAATCCAGCAAAATTTACTCTGCACCCGGTGTGTGTGCTGTTTACCAACTTTCTGGTGGATTGAGACTGTGTGTCCTAAACCTTGCCTTTCATGGCCAATGCTCTTGCTAACAGATCTATCCAGATACGACTTATGATCCAGCCTCACATGTTTACTTCCACCAGAGTCTCGTCGTGCGGGTTCCAGTGTGACGCACGCTTTTAAGCCCCTGGACAATTTCGAAACACCGCGCACTGTGCTGCAGAGTCAAACTTTTGTTCTAGAAACAATCCCCTAGGCAGTTCAGGACTCCTACTCTCTGCGTAATATCGACCCTAATGATCTATGAGGCAGTTCGGACGGAAACAATAACTCGCTGAATAGCTTGCGTGTTACAGTGTCTCTTCCGGGACGGGGAGGAGAGCCAGTCCCCGATCGAATACGTTCGGTGGATTAACAGCGAGAACTGCTATGCCCGCCAGCTCGGATGTGGTTTCTAGGTGGTTTCGCACATGCCACAAGGTGAATACTGGGGTGGTACCCAAGATCCACCTCAGTTATAGGATTCGCAATAATTAGAAAACTTTCACTCACTTCCACATGGCCGACCCTGCACCGATGCGGGGCAAATGACAAGGAAAAGAAGTGTACGGAAATAACACGCGCTCTGCAACGAAGATGGGCTTCCGGGCAATCCTAATTTGGTTTAAAGCGAGTAGTCTTTGGCATTAGAACCTTACTCACTACGCATTTATCGCCAATCTCTCGCCAAGCGCAGAAACAAGCGCTCGTGTAGACCGAGGTTAAAGGAACAGACGTCCAACATAACACACAAGTACTCAAAACGTCGGTTGGCTGCAGAATTCTACCGCACATTCTAAGATAGAATATAATAAATTTCCGTGAGAGAGAAAAGCTTCTGTCCACAAGTCAACACGTACATGTCACGTAGAGGCCACGAATGCAAGAGAAATCAGAAACCCTACAGCACAACCGTCGTCTAGAGGAGTGGTGGTGAAAGTTTTTTGCTCTAGAGCTAATAGTGATATCGTCGGAAGGCACCTCTAGCCGCATATTTACCGATCTTATTATTAATTGGTAATATGCATAAATTAGTGTTTTATGAATCCCCAACAGACGATCTGTAGGAAGGGCACACTAAGTTGGCCATTGGTTCACAAGTACTGATCGTTAAAAGTTGACACCATTCGGAACACTCCGCGTCGACTGTTCTCTGTTTCAGATATCTGCCATCCCCAATGACCTCAAAGCTGTGACACTGTAATTGCCTGACGAAGTAGGTTTTTGTTGTCTGTTTGAGTGGATGATTAACTGATTTTAACAGTAATCGTTAGTTATATTTAAATGCCCTATTAAATGTGAGACACTACGACAAAATTTCGATAAATTATTTAAAGACAAGTTTACTTCTACTCATTGCATTGTGTTCCAGTAGGTTTAATTAATTTAATGGCTCCTGCTAAAAGTAAGTACCACATTTGAAGATGACCATCTCTGTAATATGCTTTCATCAATCCATGTTACATGTGTGTTAAAATTTATACCACGTCGCGTACGCCCGTTAGTTGTCTGTACTGGAAGACAAACAATAAAACATTCGCCCCCTCACATCTTGTATCCCCGCAGTGGCTGCGCTGCCAGCCCTTCTCCTCCTGTGGTAAGCGGCGGTCTGTACTTAGCTCACGGCCGAATTCACCGACGCCAATTACAATTAAACACAATTTAAAATATTATTGTCTCTGTAACTATTGTTTTTCTCACTGAGCAGCAAAACTACTGTCATCAGAAGCTCTTAACGACAGATGACCTTTCTGGATTCGGTTGTTAGTTGCGAAGTGCATCCATACATATTATAAAAATGTCTGTATGTATGTCCCACTTGTCCTCTTAAACCGCTGGACCGATTTCAACCAAACTTGGTACCCATATCACTTACTGTCAGGCAACAATCCCTATGGGGGTGGGAACCACACTAAAATGAGTGAAAAACTGGCGCATCATGCATGATATTTAAATTTATTAGTTCTTTGCTACTAACTATATTCGCAACGTATTTTGCTGACGGTATACGCATATGCTGCTGTATGTACCTACACAAATAACTGTGCGAGACAGAGTTGAAACCGAGCGAATTATTATCGTGAATTGGTTAAACCATGAATTACACAGTGAAAATAAAAGTATACCATAAGACAGCGATGTGACTAAATACGAAATCCACTTACCATAAAAACGTAAATGGTTCATAGAGTTACCTGTTATCATAGCGTAACACAAATTACATCGTCAAAAAAAAAAAAAAAAAAAAAAAAAAAAACGTACCACATAGAGCCAATTACACGACTGGTAGGACCAAAGATGGTCACAGTAAGATACAAGTCACTATCGATGTATGAAAACAGACGACCATAACTCAACTAGCAAAGGCACATCTTTTGGTGAAGCCTGACTTTTTATTACGTACGCTGGCGGCGTCAGGAAGCTTGTGTATGGTACTATTACTATTTTCTTAAAGGAAATGACGTTGTAAGCTTTAAGAATTGATCAAGATAAGTTCTGCAGTTGAGCAAATATTTGCGTACTAGTTGAGTTTTTCAATATATTTCGTCAGACTGCTGATATCTGCAGCAGATTTACTCTGTTCTTTCAGGTATGGAAAGTAACTCAAATTCTTGGCCGACCGGTGTGGCCGTGCGGTTCTAGGCGCTTCAGCCTGGAACCGCGTGACCGCTACGGTCGCAGGTTCGAATCCTGCCTAGGACATGGATGTGTGTAAATGTCCTTAGGTTAGTTAGGTTTAAGTATTTCTAAGTTCTAGGGGACTGATGACATCCGATGTTAAGTCCCATAGTGCTCAGAGCCATTCAAATTCTTGTTTTGTTACTGAGAGATGATCGGTTTTGAAATAATTTTAAATGCACTGATGCATTACACTTCTAGCTTTAAATTTAGGCTTGTTGGTGGCAACTAACTTAAAAGTGCCAAATCCAATTTCTTGTTATCACATCATAGAGTTCATTTTTCGGATAGTGTATTTTCCAATTCTAAAAAACCAGAAACAGCCTTTTTCATGTTCTAAAATGTATTCAGAGGCTTTCCTTTCAAATATTGCATCTTACAATGTAGGACAAGTTCGCCATACTCCATACACAGTACCTCAGAATTCTTGTATAGTTAATGCCATGGCAGTAGCTTTATTCTCACATATCAGAATCGGTGGAATGATATGTATTTAAGGTTGTACGGGTTTTGCACACAGTGACTCCTGGTCTGTAATGCAGTGAGGTTTTAGTACATTATTATTTAAAAAGTTTTCAAGCAAAATTCAGTGCCGTTGTTTCTACCTATCATTGACGGCTCTCCGTCAGTACACACATTCATGATTTTACTGAAATATACTTTTAAATTTTTATGCAATATTTTACTTTTTCAGGTATTTCTGATTTCACAATGAAATGAATATCCGTAGCTGCATAAAGGCGCTGATATAAGTCAACGTGGACAGTTGAAAATTTGAGCCCCCACGGAGATTCGAACCCGGGCTCTCCTGCTTTCACGGTAGACGCTCTAGCCATCTTTTTTTCTTTTTTACAGACGCTCTAACCACCGTTTTTTTCAGCTTTTTAAATATTTTTATTTATTTTTTTCCAATGTCAGGCTAACCACCTTTGCTGACATACATTTTGTTGTACTACCGCATAAATAGTGTCTACAATGTCCATATGTTGACAAATAGTGGCTAATTAGGAAATTAATTAATTAAGGAAATGAATAAACCTGAAAATACCCAAATGAAAGATATGAAGACATTGCGGATAGTACGAATACAAAAGAAACGTGCTTCTGTAGCAATGAAATGAAATTCGTGTCGTGTGATACCTGCTCACGACCCGACGTTCGATAGAGCAAGAGAGCCATCTATCGACTCGTTCTCCAGACGTTGGTATAAGACTGGGTCGTCTTCTCAAAATTAACTAAGGGTCCGTAAGTGTGATCGATGTCTATCTCGGCTTCTTCGTCTATCTCATCACTCGCCCGTCACACCCTATCTGGCCGGCGGTTCGGTAAATGTAAGTCGCAAGTAACTACCAAAGTCTTGCCCATATTTCTTATGCTGTTGCAGCTTCGTGTGTCCATCCAGGAGAAAACGTCAAAAATCAATTTTATCCTTTTACTATTCGTTATACACGTAGCCCACCACCATTCCCCGTACCCATGGCACTGCATTGGTTTTTTGGACCGGAAAATAAGATTCTTCGGGGAAGAAAGTGTGATGAAATTGTGTGAGGGGCGGAGCGTAACAGGAACGCCAATATCTGTTGTGCCAAGTGCCACACTGGAGCCGTCCCACTACGTGTTAAACGATGTTCATCAGTGTCCACTACTGCGCAGCCTAAACATAGTGGAGTGTCTGCCAAAAGAATCGTGTGCCGCCGTTGATTCGTTGCGAACTTCCTATTTACCACCACATACCATGTTGAGCGTACCGACGTTGAGATGTAAACGTTCCGTATAACGCGCCATATCTGTCGCCAGTTCTTGTCTGGGTACTTCTTTTCCAGGGTATTCCTGGGGCACCGGCGCAGTAAGAGTTGGTATACATCTCGCGTCGTCGGTAGTCGTGTTGTTGGGAAGGAATCTCTGGTATAGCTAAGCTCCAAAAAAAAAGACTTGAAATGTGACAGCTTCGGTGAAATATGGCCCACATTGACTGGGGCAGCATTGAAGTGGGCGCTAGTACATCGGCCATCGCACCTGAGATATTGCGAAATTGACGGCGCCACTGTCGGAAAATCGTACTGACGAATAACGCCCGTGTCTTTTCATATACGTTCACTAGACCAAGTCACCCCTCTCCAGGTGGTAGCGTAAGCGTTGTATATTGGATCTTAAACAGGTGTCCCACTCTCACCTATGTTCCGAAAGTTGCTTGTATCCATGATGCCATTGTGCGCGTTAAAGGCAGGACGTGCGCTACGTAGTCTCGGTGCTAGGTATACGTTAACATAGGTCACCCTCTGAATCATATCCAACGCTCTTAATTTCTGTAACAGCACCATTGTCCGCATCAGCTTCAATATGCGTCGGTAGTTATCCGCTGCTGTCCGCTGCACATCCGTGTGGAACGTACTACCTAGACATTTTATGGTCTTAACTAACATCAGTGGGCCTTCCTCCCCCGGTTGTAATCCTCGGCCGACATTCATGCAGCGTGATTTCTGTAGATTAAGCACGCTTCCTGCCGCCATCCCGTATCGCTGTATCCATGTCTACGCCGCACGTACTTCGTCGCCTGTCCTTGCCACCAGCATCACATCGTCAGCATAAGCGTGGCAATGAAAGGTCAGTTGTGGAAACGGCACTCCCTCCAAGAGTCTTCGGAGACCATATAGACAGGGTTCCAAAGCCATTGCATACAAAAATATCGAAAGGGGGCAACCTTGACGAACTGACCTTGAAATAACAGTGTAGTCAGTGCCCAGCCCATTCACCGAGACCTTTGATCGCCCGCCGTGTAACAGTCACATGATCACTAGAATGAAGGCCTGTGGGATTCCCAAACTGCCCATCACCGCATGCAAAAAGGCATGATCCACTCTGTCGAACGCATGATCGAAGTCAATAGCGACGAGTGCCCCACGCACTCGGCATGTCGCTGCTTATGCGATGATATCTCGGTAGTCACCGAGCGCCGTATGTACGTTACTCTTACCGCCGAGGCAAGTTTGATCTATGAGGAGTCTATCAGAAATTGAAGACCGCAGGCGAGCCCCAAGGATGCGCGCGAAAATCTTATAGTCGCAGTTCAAGAGAGTGGGTGGTCTACAATCTCCTGGCCTGCTGCCACCGCGTGGTTTGGGTATAGGGATGATGATAACCTCCATGAATTCGGCAGGTATCTCAGTCTGCGGTAACAGGAGTTCGTTGTACTTCTGAAACCAGGTCCGTCCCATGAGGTATGCAAAGGCGTGGTAAAATTCAGTTGGGAAACCGTCCTGTCCTGGTGACTTGTTCGGAGCCCCCTGGCAATTACATCTGTCAGCTCGTCCTCTGTTATCGCTGTGATGAAAGTCTCTGTATCCATTGGTGGACGTCTATCTGGCATTTCCGAGATGACATCATGTAGTGTCTCGTGGTTCACTTGTCCATATAACTGGCGGAAATAAACACATGCGCAATATCACGCTGGTTCACAACTTGCTGGTCAGTTTCAGAGATTAGTTCCCTGATCAAAGTCCTGCGTCGTCGTTGGCGTTCACGTACTACGTGGTGCATGGAGGGGGTTTCGGCAGCAACTGTGTCCGCCAATCTCGCCCGGACCATTGTTAGTCTCGTCAGCTGTAGTAACTTGCCTTTTATCCTGTGCGTGGCAGTGTGGTTTTCCGGCGATGGTTGTTGGGTCATCAGCTCTCTCACAGTTGTAAAATAAAAATCAGCCGTTGTGCGGTTCCACTGCTATTTGTCCTGCCCGTACCGTATCAACGTTCTCGGTAACGTTAGTTTTGCGCATTTGATCCACCACTGGAGAACCGAGGTGCATGCTCGTTGGTGGCGAACTCAGGTCTCCCAGGCCGCCTTTATCGACCGGCGACATTCAGTGTCACGTAAAAGTGCACAATTCATTTTCCAGTGACCCTTACTCCGTCATATCTTCTGACGCGTTAGTGAAATCGTACAGACGTACGCCATATGATCCGTAAAAGCCGCTGGCCACATTTCGGCATCCAGTATCGCCGTCCGTAGAGCTCTTGTCACATACACTCTATCAAGTCTACTCGCCGAGTGTCCCGTTACAAACGTATAACCCGGTCTGTCGCCATGCTGCAGTGCCCAGGTATCCAGAAGCGCCATTTCGGTAATCAACGCACGCAGTTCCATGCATTGCACATAATGAGGTACTTTGTCCTTTTTGTCGACGACACAATTAAAGTCGCCGCCCACTATATAGTTATCATAGAGTCCAGCGAACAACGGTGCTATCTCTTCGGTGTAAAAGGTCGCCCTTTCTCTTCGTTTTGTGGAGCCAGATAGCGCGTATAAATTGATGAAACGAACGCCGTCGACAGTGATCGCTATGCCACGTGCCGAAGGGAGAGACATGACGTCCTCCAGTCCTGTTCCTTCCCTGGTGAGAATCTCCACACCGCATCCACTTTCATCGTGCACTGAATAATGCGCCGCGTAGCCGTAGAACACTTGCGGCGATGTGAAACGCACTTCTTGTAGGAGTACAATATCCACGTCCGCAGCGCGTAACATATCTTTCAGCATTTGAATTTTAAGCGGTGTCCGAATGCCATTAATGTTTATCGTTGCAATGCGGTACGCCTGGCGTGTGTTCATCAGTTGTAGGGCGGTGTCGTTAAGCGTCTATCTGCACCCCCGGCGCTCCTCAACACACTAAGTTGTTCAACATTTCCCGACCCCTCCAGACCTCTGGCCAGGACTATCCTCAATCGTCGCGTTCGTATTTTCATTCTGTTCCTGTTGGTCCGTTTCTTGCGCCCAGTCTCCCAGCATATTTCCGGATCTGGTCGAAGGATAGGAGGCAACGTTGTCACCGCTCTGGTGTTGGACAATAGTCATCTCCACTTCTACCTTTCGGTCACCAAAAGGAGAGTTCAAGTTACCGTCGCTGTGTAATTCCTGCACCGTCATCTCGGTATCTGTTGAATCCACTGGTCTCAGGTCGATACTGTCGTTGTCGTCCACTGTCTCCTCGGGACTATGGCTATCGCCAGCAAAAGGCAGTCGACGCTTCTTTCTTCTCTTCTCCGAACGCTGTTTCCGTTGCCATGCTTCCGCATCGGCTGTTTGGGTTGCGTATCCTGCACCCTGGGCCTGGCCAATCACGCTCTCGGTGGAAGCACTGGCAGCCATCACGGATGAGCCTGGAGCGGCCGTCAGCTGCGTCTCTTGTGTGGTGTCCTGTGTCTGCTGTGATGGAACCGGTGGTCGGAGTTCCAGCCCGTTGGTGTCCATGTTCTCTATAGGGGGCAGTTGCTGCTGCCCATCGGAAACCTCCCTCACGTCGCCTCTCAGGGCTCCCACAACGGTCAACGGTAAGATAGTCATCTGTTGTGGCGCCTGAACGTCATCCCGTGAGGTTTGCACCAAACGTCGCTGGAGGCATTCCGAGCGGACGTGACCTTCTTTCCCGCACCCCGAGCAAGTGCGAGGTTGCCCATCATAGATTATAATCGCTCGACAACCTCCTATGTACAAATAAGAGGGGACGTGCTTTCGCAGTTCTATCCGTATTTGTCTCACCCCATTTAAAACAGGGTACGTGGTAAAACGCGTCCATTTTTCGGCCACATGGGATAGAACTGTACCGCTTGGTCGAAAGGCGTCGGTAACAAGTTCAGACGGTTCCTCCAACGGAAGTTCTAAGACTAGTGGAGTGCGGATCCCCATTCCTGCGTGATCGACCATAACCGCACCAACATTCCCGTCGGAATGACAGAAACGATACCCTTCGGTGATCGTTGTAGAAGTCTTTCGCAAGCAGCCTCGTCAACAAGCTTGACATAGACGACGCTTGAAACGATCGATAAATTGATTCTCACGATTTCCTGTGGATCGATTTTTTATCTCTTCTCTGAAGAAACGTTCAATCTCGTGTGCCTTTGGTCGTGTATAGTCGTTCGCAAAACTGAACTTCAAAGACGTTTTTCTGTACGAGTGTGCCATCACGTTCTAGACTCACAACACCGCACACGCGAAGCTGCTCCGGCGTAAACAAACAGGCGCGCACACCACAGCGCACTGTGTCACTGCCGAAGGCAGACTGGGGGGTCCATCTGAGCCGCTGAGGACACAGAGGATAGTGCGACTGCAGAGACTTAGAAGTGCCCGAACTCTTACGGGAATCGGACAAAAAGCCGCGAAGAATGAGTATAATGAATAAAGTACGGGACAATAAGTTGAGAATGTGGGTCTCACGGGAGGCGTGCCAGAGGTAAGTCCCTGCAGTCACACTACCCTCTGTCTTTTCAGTGGCTCATATGGAAAGAGCGTCTGCCATGTAAGCAGGAGAACCCGGGGTCGAAGCTCGGTAGGGAGCACACATTTTCAACTGTCCCCGTTGACTTATATCAACGCCTGTATGCCGCTAAGGGTATTCACTTCACTGTAATTTCATTCTAACAAGCTGCATGCTCACCGATGGTTTCTGTTCTTTGGGACATGTCCGAAAGAACAGATAGTATCTTCATATATATATATATATATATATATATATATATATATATATATATATATAATCTTATTGTTTAGCTTGCAATGTCCGCAGACTGGCAAGATCTTCGAAGACATTATCAGTTCCAGTTATAAACACGATGTACTTCGTAGCATCGCATACGTCCATTGATCGATCCAAAGCTAGACTATAAGAATGGACAAGGTCTTCCTGAAACGCTGTGCTTAACCCGCAGGACAGGACAGATAGTTTGATTGTGGAAAGGGGCCAAAGTAAGGGTTTGTCAGCTACACTCGAACATACAACTTTATTATTTGATCAAACATTACAAGAGCCAAAAAAAAATTTTAACTCACAGCTTTAATCTTTGGGACTTAATTACCGGCTGAAAGCCAAAATACTTAAAAAATTGCTGAAGGCCAATAACTTAAAAGGCAAGCTTAATCAGAAATTTATAATTTTAAATACTAAAGGCCTTTCGTGAAACCGTTCTTTAATTTAGGCTGAAGGCCTTAGAGCAACTCAAAATCTGCTGAAGGGATAAGACTTAAAAATTCAACAACATTAAAATATTTTAAAATGCCAATGGTCTTACGTGAAACAGTACTTTAAACTAGGCTGAAGGCCTTAAGACGAAAACAACTCAATTTTTTTTAAAAAAACGGCTAGAAGCCATACAAGTACTGTAAGTAGGCTGTTTAGGTTTTCTTATTGGTAACGCCACGTAGCGCTCTCTATGAAAAATCACTGGCTGTGCTGTGCGCAGTCTGTGGGTAGTTTGCATTGTTGTCTGCCATTGTAGTGTTGTGCAGATGGACGTGAACAGCGCGTAGCGCTGCGCAGTTGGAGGTCAGCCGCCAGCAGTAGTGAACGTGGGGAGAGAGATGGCGGAGTTTAGTAATTTGTAAGACTGGATGTCATGAACTGCTATATATATTATGACTATTAAGGTAAATACATTGTTTGTTCTCTATTAAAATCTTTCATTTGCTAACTATACCTATCAGTAGTTAGTGCCTTCCGTAGTTTGAATCTTTTATTTAGCTGGCAGTAGTGGTGCTCGCTGTATTGCAGTAGTTCGAGTAACGAAGATTTTTGGTGAGGTAAGTGATTTGTGAAAGGTATAGGTTAATGTTAGTCAGGGCCATTCTTTTGTAGGGATTATTGAAAGTCAGATTGCGTTGCGCTAAAAATTATTGTGTGTCAGTTTAAGCACAGTCTTGTATAATTTTTCTAGGGGACGTTTCATATGTCGACCCTTAGCCGAGGATACCTCACTGGAATCTTCTGATTTTTTTCTTGTAGTTTGTGTAATTAGTGTAGATTTTGTTTATTGCTAGCGCGTAATTGTAGAGAGAATCATCTTTGTAGTTGCAGTCTTTCATTGTTGTACAGTAAAACAGTTGTGGCATGCATGTAGGTTTGCACCAAGTATTTTGCAGGTGCGCTTGCAATTAACTAGATATTATTTTAAGTGCTATGTTAATATGTTCTCTTATTTTTGCTCTTCAAATTGTGCTTTTATGTGTTATCGTGTGAAATATTGTGACAATAATGGCGTGTGAAAAACGTAACACTAGGCTCCATAGTAAATAGAGAAATAATAGTGACGACGAGCGTAGCTTATCAGCACCAATGTGTAGTGAATTAATAGACATTCGAAGTAGTAATTTGGTAACTGGGCATAGAGAAATGGAGCGGGCGGCAAATAATGGTGTAGACAATGAAACAAGTAGTGAACAGGGAACCATTATCGATCGATCGGTCGGCAACAGCTCGCCTCAGAAATCCGAAATGACCGAACACATTATTGCAAATACTGTAGACTTAGGTTTCGGGTCCTCACTGTTTTCTCAAATGAGTCAAGACACATTTTCTGCTTGTCAAAATATGAATGTTGCCGGTGAAAATGCACTGCCAAAAAGCATAGAGAAACAGATTCCACACACTAATACATTATTATTGCAATTAATGCAACAAATGGAACAAAATCAGAAACAAATGGGACAAAAGCTTCAAAAGTTAGACACAATAGAACAAAAGCTTCAAAAGTTAGACACCACACTTGAACAAACACCTGAAGATTTAACTAATGAGTTACATAACATTGAATCGAAATGTCAAAAAGTCTGTAATGACGTAAAAACACAAATTTGTGAACATTTTCAACCTATTTTTTCGCGGCATGAAAATGCATTACAGAATCACGAAGCAGCCATAAAAGAACTGCAAACTATTATTCGTGAAAATCATGAGACCTTGCAAGCTAAAATTGACTCAGTTGCATCTACCGATTCTGTTACCCAACTTGCAAAATCTCAGGAAAACTTAAAGGACACAGTAGATACGATTTCAACACAAATGGACACTCTGAAACTTGGTTCAGAAAAACACACAGAGGAAATAATTTCACTATCGGATAAAGTAGCCGAACTTTCAGATCAGTTCACTAACTTATCTACAAAGATAGATGATGATCTGAATGACACAAAACCTGTAGCCTTCACTGATACTGAAGAGTATGAACAAATTAGAAAATTCAAACAGAATCAAAATCAAATCAACACACAGTACAAAAGAGAAATGCGGGAAGTACAAGATCAGTTGGCTCAAGTAATACAAGAATTACATACTTCAGAGGACACTCGCGCCCCAGTAAGGGAAGAGGGACATAGAAATACAGAACAACCACAAAATAATAACATAGGACACTTCGGAAATTATGAAAGAAATTGGCAAGGTACACCGAATTTTGAGATGGAACCGCCGAAACGATGTAACAATTACCGACATGCGACTCGCCGACATCATGATTTTGACTATAAGCTGTTCATTACTACACGTAAATTCAAAACATTTAAGAATTCTGGCAACGACATTCATCCTCAAACGTGGCTCCATCAATTCTCTCATTGTTTTCCTCCTAACTGGTCATTGGAGCACAGATTAGAATTTCTGTGTAGCTACTTAGAGAAGGAACCAGCTGTAAGAATGCGATCGGTCATTCACGATTGTCACAGTGAAGAAGAATTTTATCATGCCTTACTCTCAGCATATTGGTCTCAAGCTACACAAGACCGAGTAAAACATAGCATCATTATGATGAAACATTTCGAACAATCTGAAATTTCCAGTCTTGTGGAATATTTTGAAGACATGTTACATAAGAATCAGTATCTTTCAAACCCATACAGCCCCTCAGAACTCATCCGCATTTACTTAATCAATTTACCTGAACATTTACGACACACTATTTTGGCAGGACGTTGCAAAGACGACATTGAAGCTTTTCAAGGACTCTTACAAGAATTAGAAATTGACACAGACAGTAGCGGGATGCGAAAACAGGAAATCAATCACCACAGGTCACATCCGTCACAATTCCGTAACGACAGAAACAATAACTGGACACGACAAGTCTATTCTTACAACGCAAATCGTGACCAAAACAGACACCACCCATATGACAACCACTGGCAGAGTAATAATAGCTACAGAGAAAGATCGCATTTCCGTAGTAATGAATATTACACAAACAATCATAGAAACAGACAATATGGGAACCAAAATAATTATTATCAAGGGAGACAGAATAACTTTACACGCAACGGTCCAGCGCGCAGTTACGATTCAGAGAGAAATTCTCCACTACGTGACCGACAAGAAAGAAACTACGGAATTTACTGACATGACGACAAACGATATGATCGTAACGACAGACCTGAATTTCATCAGAACTGGCGGGATTCAAACAGACTTGGGCCCTCTCGGCAAGGTGAATTTGTAGAAGTTAGGTCTCCTAATCCCAATAACGACGCACGCCAACAAAGAGATAGGAGACAATGACTCGCACCGCAGGCAGCCACGTGCGCCGGCTGGCTCATAGAAAAATAACATAGGCGCTAACCTTGAGAAAAACTCCATTATTCTTTAACGACGTTTACCGCATGATAATTGCGTTCAAGTTGAAACTCTGAGTACTAGGAAGAGTAAAGGCTTGCACCACATTTCACATGTAAAACCGTTTGTTGAGAGATTATCTGCTTTTTAACTTAGTCTTTCCTATAAGATTTTTCACTTCTGGTTACCAGAATGCTTTGTCACACTTAGAAACTGTTAACATGCAACAATATTTTGAAGCTAAATATCCAGCCAAGAACCAAGAGAACTTATTTAAACAAAAATTACGAATGCATTGCTATAGTGAACTGACGACACAGTGTTGTTATTTGTACATTCTTGCTTGTTAGCTGCACGATTACGTAACGACTATAAGGTTTACATACCTAGAATATATACTGCCAATGAGATTTTAATGGAACGTTTTGGTTTACTTGAAAAAATACTCTTTATTTGAAGTACATTCGGCGAGATTAAAGATGACTTAGCATTTGGTTTCTTTGATAGCTGTTCAATTGTTTCTGGATTCTGGCGGTACACCTGGTCTTTCAAGTGTCCCCACAGAAAGAAGGCACAGGGATTCATGTCTGGCGAATAGGGAGGCCAATCCACGCCGCCTCCTGTATGTTTCGGATAGCCCAAAGCAATCACACGATCATCGAAATATGCATTCAGGAAATTAAAGACGTCGGCCGTGCGATGTGGCCGGGCACCATCTTGCATAAACCACGAGGTGTTCGCAGTGTCGTCTAAGGCAGTTTGTACCGTCACAAATTCACGAAGAATGTCCAGATAGCGTGATGCAGTAATCGCTTCGGATCTGAAAAATGGGCCAATGATTCCTTTGGAAGAAATAGCGGCCCAGACCAGTACTTTTTGAGGATGCAGGAACAATGGGACTGCAACATGGGGCTTTTTGGTTCCCCATATGCGCTAGTTCTTTTTATTGACGAAGCCGTCCAGGTAAAAATAAGCTTCGTCAGTAAACCAAATGCTGCCCAAATGCATATCGACATCATCAATCCTGTGCACTATATCGTTATCGTTAGAGAATGTCTCTCGTGCAGCAGTGGTAGTGGCACTGAGGGGTTGCCGCGTTTGAATTTTGTATGGATAGAGGTGTAAACTCTGGAGCATGAGACGATACGTGGACGTTGGCGTCATTTGGACTGCAGCTGCAACATGGCGAACGGAAACCCGAGGCCGCTGTTGGATCACCTGCTGCACTAGCTGCGCGTTGCCCTCTGTGGTTGCCGTACGCGGTCGCCCTACCTTTCTAGCACGTTCATCCGTCATGTTCCCAGTCCATTGAAATTTTTCAAACAGATCCTTTATTGTATCGCTTTTCGGTCCTTTGGTTATATTAAACCTCCGTTGAAAACTTCGTCTTGTTGCAACAACACTGTGTTCTAGGCGGTGGAATTCCAACATCAGAAAAATCCTCTGTTCTAAGGAATAACCCATGTTGTCCACAGCACACTTGCACGTTGTGAAGAGCACACGCTTACAGCAGAAAGACGACGTATAGAATGGCGCACCCACAGACTGTGTTGTCTTCTATATCTTTCACATCACTTGCAGCGCCATCTGTTGTTGAAAAATGTAACTACTGTAATTTCGAAAGTTTGTCCGCCTGAAAATGTACTGTTGTCCCTAGCACATTGCAACAAACGGTGTATTTCTATCGCTGCTCGTTTAGTTTTTATTGCCGTTTCAAATATATCGGTCATTTTTGAATCACCCTGTAGTAGTTTCTTGATCACGATAAGGTACGTAATAACTACGATAGCTATACGCAAAGCATTTCACTTTTGTTTATCATGAGGTAAGTACATTGACTTCTGCAGAACTTAGTTTTCGAAGGACGATAACTACGACACTTCCACAGAGTTTATCTTACAACAAGACGCACAGTTTAGCGCTACAGTACACGTATTTGAGTGATTAATTTTGTACTTAAAACATTTATTTTTAATGATATTTGAAGTACAATGATACAAAGAAAGTTTTCCGTGATACATTTCATTCCATTGATGCAATCTGCAACACGTGAGGGTATAATTACATTAATCCTCAGGGGGGTACACGCCTACTTTGTATACCATGTGTCTGGCAAGCACAAGGAGCACTAGCTAATATGGTATTTCCTTATACAAATTTACACATCGGTACCATATTTCTCTAACACATAAATTACACAGCTATCTGATCATTTAACAGAGAAACAAACATTTTTTTACTACATCAGTGACAGATGTTTAGGCAATTACAAAGTTCGATAATTTTACTCTTATGAAATTGTATTTTGTCTGTACTTTGTGAATTCTTTATATTTTTTCAGAACCCTTGTGATACTACGAGAGCTTTGAATGATATATTTGGTATGTGATCATGATATTTAATGTTCGTTTGAGGCAGATGACACTTTTGACATGAGTAGAGAATTTTTTTTAGGTTTTGAAATTATTGCAGAAAGCTATGACGTTTTTGAGATTTGACTGAGGTGTTATGATGTTATTATTACGATGACGATGTGCATTATGCTGCTGAGATATGTTTAAGCTGATGGTATATGAGTTATTTCATTATGCTACGTATATGTTATGATAAAATATTGAATAAGTGTCGACGAATAAGGTAAAGAATAATGAGTAGTGGTTACGGACTCTGGTTTGTGAAAAAGGTTGTTGGAAACCAAGAATCGTACTTTAAGAGTATGCGTGAATGTATCACAATGCTGGCGAAGATTTTTTGGACACTATTATATTTAAAGGATTTTGTTTCTACAAATTTGCAACGCAAATTCTTGACCTGTGAAATATTTTTATATGAGACTGTCACTGTAGCGGAAACTGCTGTCATAAATATTTCGGTATGAAGGGTAAGTGACCGTGACGTAATGCGTTGTGAGCGTCCAGGTGTGCCAGGCGCCTTGAGAAAAAATCATTAGTGTGTGCCTTTCAGAGCCACAGGTGGAGGAAAAAGGCCATTAACCTCGCTATTGACATTCCTTTGTAGAAAGCATCGGAAATACGACACGCCCAAACTTGAAAACATATGATTACGCTGTGAAGCTCTTAATTTATGATATTTACTGAAATGAAATGATGAGAAACATTTTATATCTATTGTCTTTCTAGCTGAGAGATTGCTCATTTTGTTTAATATCCAGTTTCTATCTGCACTGCAGCATTGACTAAAACAAAATTTAATAGATGTACTAATATCACTATTTTCTGTCCACAGACCCAATAAAGAATCATTTTATGATGTACTTTCATAGAAAAGAGAGCACAAATAGACATTTCCCTTCACAGGAATTGCAAAAATAATTTTTTTTACGATTTGGTAACTTATCTGCTAGCGTATGTTCTCGTGATGCATCACTCTAGTGTTAAGATGTGACATAGGTATTAAACATTTTTAGTGTAATTTTTTTTTTGCTTCAGCTTTGTCATGTTTAGATTTAAGTTATTGCATTTGCTGCTGCTGTTTGCCAGGCACAGTGTTACTGAATTTCACTTTGTATTACTCTGTTAAGCCAGTTTTACTACAGATTTATTTTTCTTGTTTGCTGCGCATTGCCTTATATTAGTTGTAATATTGCTGCCTGCTTTGACAACTTCAATTTTTTTCCTTGCTGTTTGTATTAATTGTTTTGTGCTGCTGCATTGCCTCGTCCCTTAGTTTAGCACCTGAGATCAGTAGGTTTAAGTTAGCTTAAGAGGGGGTAGACTATATAAGAAACTAACTATGATGAATTGGAAGAAAAGCATTGAGAAGCTATAAGAAAATGGTTTGGCCAAAAAAGTTGTGTACAGTGGAGAAAAACTATTTTTGAAAGAGGATGAGAACAGAATACAAAAAGCATGCTTGGATAGAATTTTTTTTGGTGAAAACAAATGTTGAAATAAGACGAAAGCTCTACGGAATGAAGTTTTGGGTTGGACTGCAGTACCAAATGTTACACTGAAAACAAACCCTGTTCTTTCCTTGTGTTATCCCATTATGTGTTTGTGTACCCTTGGGTATTTGTGTTCTTCCTGTCTTTATGTGTTTATCTGATGAGAGTTGCGTTGTAGAATTTTTCTGATAATATGTTATTTACTTCATAAAGATGTTTAGACATTATTTATCTGTTCTGTTTTGTTGCTCATACGTGAAGTTTATGTTTAAGTTATTCTGATCTTTTATGTATGTACTTATGTCATAATTTTTGTAACACTGATGTATTTATTATTTCGATTCTTTTGTAAAGCCTGTATTACTATAAATGTTATCTGTATTGTTATGTTCTTTAATGATGTATTTTGTACCTTTTTTATTATATTCTTATGTTATAAAATTGTAATTGACACCAGTTCATCAAATTAGGTAACTTGTAAGTTACATTTCACTGCACACGTTTCTGTTGGTCATAGAATATGGACAATATGTGAGAAGTAGGGACTGATAGTGTTTGCACATGTGTTAATAATTCAGCAAGGGACTGGATAACAGCATTGCTGGTTCTAAGGACAATTCCAAAAACGTTGTGAGTGCACAAGTGGTGGTTTATGGACTTGCTATATTGTCTGCAAAACTCTTCGATGGTGATTGTGCACCTGCACAGTCGCAACAGATGGCTGCTGGCCGTCTCTACAAGGACTACAGTTTGTCTGCAGCTTTGATGGTCCACGAATACCATTATCTCTAGAAGGAGTATAGTGGGTCTGCATCTTTGATGGCCCACCAATACCGTAATCTCTACCAGGACTACAATAGGTCTACTTTGTGTTGACCTACCTACCAATATTCTTCAAAACTTCGACTGACTCTGTTGTGGGCTTGCTCTGTTGTGGCCCATTACCTGTCTGCATGTCAAGAGTCAGCACTGTCTTTCTGTTGGAAGGACAACACTACTTCTTCAAGACTGCTTAGAAATCCACTACTTCCGAGTGCAATTTCTTTTATTGCTCAGACTTTGAGAATAACACTGCAATTCTACTGTGATGAACGATCAGGACTGTCTTTATGGACTGTGAGAAAATTTTAGCTTTTGACCAACATTGTATTAATAAGTGTGTGCATTTCATTTCTTTGTTATTGTAATTATGAAAAAAATTCAAATCTGTATTGGCCACTGCCCAAAACAATTTGTAAATTTATTTGTGGGGAGCATGGGGGCTATGTAAGTACGCTTTTTAGGTTTTCTTATTGGTAACGCCACGTAGCACTCTTTATGAAAAATAACTGGCTGTGCTGTGCGCAGTCTGTGGGTAGTTTGCATTGTTGTCTGCCATTGTAGTGTTGGGCAAATGGATGTGAACAGCGCGTAGCATTGCGCAGTTGGAGGTCAGCCTCCAGCAGTACTAGACGTGGGGAGAGAGATGGCGGGGTTTTGAAATTTTGTGAGAATGGATGTCATGAACTGCTATATATTATGACTATTAAGGTAAATACATTGTTTGTTCTTTATTAAAATCTTTCATTTGCTAACTATACCTATCAGTAGTTACTGCCTTCTGTAGTTTGAATCTTTTATTTAGCTGGCAGTAGTGGTGTTCGCTGTATTGCAGTAGTTCGAGTAACGAAGATTTTTGGTGAGGTAAGTGATTTGTGAAAGGTATAGGTTAATGTTAGTCAGGGCCATTCTTTTGTAGGGATTATTGAAAGTAAGATTGCGTTGCGCTAAAAATTATTGTGTGTCAGTTTAAGCACAGTCTTGTATAATTTTTCTAGGGGACGTTTCAGTACAAACAACGAAAAGAAATTTTTAAAAATAGGGCAGTACACACGAGGGCGCTCAGATGTTCGAGTGTCGGCCTTTAATTGAAACACTAACGCTCGCTTAAGTGAGACAGGCAGTCGGGCCAACCATTCACGATCCGACGACAACTCAACCGACTGACAGTCAGTGTACATACCGACAAGATAACTTCCACTTCACCCCACCAGGGCACAACAGGGAGTTCAATGAAGTAATGCAGACAATATTGGCGCCCACAACCAATCATACATGGAACTGTCAAACTACACACTGTGTAAGGTGTCAGGCAAATCCAACACCTTCCATGAAAACCCAGACATGATAAGAAAATCCGGTAGTATGTCACATAGATACTAATAAATCGTGACATTAAATTAACCAAAGTAATACGAGTAACGAGTGAGCAAATGCAATACAACAGACTAACACAAGAATGCCTAAATGCATGTCGTACCTTCCCACCGTGAGACCGACGCAGTTCCGAGGGGAGAAACGAGAATAGAAGCCGAGAGCAGAACCGTGTTAAGCTAGAAGGCCCTACGATAAGGGACGGACTGGACACCCACGTCGCCAGCCTACCTCTAAGACTACCACCCGCACATTTTAGCGTGAGACTTTTTCGCGTGTCTGTTACATTAGGACCACCCCCCAGCCCATGTTAAAAGATAGAGCCCCCCAGAAGAACAGTATAGATCTTACGATAACGCTAAAAGGACCACACCAGCTGCAGGTTTTAGCGTGAGACATTTTCGCGTCTCTGTTACGCTGCAAACTTAAAAAAACATTGCCCCACCACGAAAAGTATAACGTTTCTCGTTGGATAGACAGAAATTTTGCAGGCGGAGCTTAAGGTTAACATTGAAACCCTGATTGGTCAGATGAAAACACAGCCAGATAATTTTTTTTTAAACCAACTTCGGTAAATTGTAGTAAGAAGAAGTTAGGAGGAGAGTTCCTCTCGAGACGGTGAGCTGAGCGGAGCTGTGCTGCCCGCCGCTGCCCTCACGCTGCCTAAACACCGACAGGTAACGAATGCACGCGATGCCGCATTTTTGAGCGCATAAGGCTTCACTCAGAACTGCAGAAGTCTCATCTGTTACACCCCCTTTTTTGCGTGATACTAGTGTCGATCGTTAATTAAAACTCATGGTGTTCACATTTGCCACTTGAAGAACACATCGGAAACGCGATGGTTTTTCTTTTATATAGTTATTGAGAAGCCACATCAGCCACTGTAATTTACAACAAGTTAGATAAGTAATTAAAGATAATTAAGGGTTACTGTAGACCATTTTGATAGTTTTCTCTTTTGTGAAACTTAAATTAAACCTAGATTATAGATGTGATATGGCATAGGTCATCCTTCGATCCATTGTAGAACTTGGAAACCCAATCGGGGAATATTCGTTCACATTTTTGTTGAACGCAGTTGGTTTTTACCATCCTGTATTAAAACACTTCCTTTTATCAATAGTGCAATTTATAGACAATGTTTTGTGAGTAGAATAAAATTTATAATGGTAAACTTAACTGCTTCTTCGACGTTATTTTACCAGCTACCAAAAATAGGAAAGCCTTGAACCCCTTCCACTAAATTTAGTTAGTATTAAGATTCTCTTACAGGGAGTGCAGTGGAGCTGACGCTGAAATCATTAAGTATTTGGTTATATCATCGCTAGTCTCACTAAACTCTTCTGAATTCTACATGTCATGTGTGGTCTGGCGTCTCCTTACCAGCAACAGGTACCAGGTTCAAACCAGTCAATTCCCTAAAAAACACGCTCAGAACGTCTTTGCGCGAAAGTGGTAGGGAGACACGACATAGAACAAACAGACACCACCACGAATGTTTAGAACCGTGCTGGGCAGCAACAATATAGTGAGGGAACTACAGTGCCTACAATTTACGTGGACGGCCAGGGGAGGTAACTGGAACTTTAACGGCCACAAGGCAGAAGATTCCGCTGGTGCACTTCAGTTCAAATAACCAAATACAGTGAAACTCCACCGGAGAGTGGCTAAAATTTTCCAACTTGAAAACCACGTTGTTGCTCGAGGGAATATCCCACCAGCCGACAATGAACTCCAAACAGCACAATGTGAACAGTCTTGACTTGCTGGTAGGTTAAATCAAAACTCCACTTTCGTGTGCAGGGTCGATGGGCAACGGACCTCGTAGCAATGGGAACAGCGCCACACACTCCGACCCAGCGTAGAGAGCGCCAGCGGGCCCGGCCAAACTACGCCCCCCGAGAGTTCCCCGCCTCCACGCCAACCGACCGACTCTTCGCACACCTGTAAGCGCCAGGTCAAAGATAGTCCAAGGTGCAAATATCGATACACACCCCTGCTGCCACCCGCGGAAGGAGAGGATAACAGCATACTCGCGATAACCGCGGGAGACTAAACACAGAATCGCAACGATGGTTTAATCCAGCGCATAGCATGAGCCAGCCACGGCTCACTTCCACTTACTGACATGCGGCCTAAGCGAGTTCCTCGTTGCGTTTCGTTACTGGCCGCTTTGATATAGGCGTTTCTTCGCTCTCATTTCAATAACCTTATTACCAAGACGGCGCGCAAATATTTGGTGACCAAGTTCATCTGCCCCATCAGAAAGAAGATTATCTTATTTTACTAACGCTGAAGAAATTTCATATGACGCTTATGCCATTTCCAACGCTTCACAACTTATTTTAGCAAATATAATTTGTCTTTTTCTGGCTTCTTCCTTTCCGTACGTCAGTACAAGCTTCATTTCTTCTTTTTTGTCTGACTTTGTGTTTTGTAGAGGCTATCAAAGTCATGCCGTCTATTATGTGAAAGAGTACTTCAGCATACTGTGCAAAAGTCTGTTCCTGATGGATGTGCTGTAAATAAAAATAAGGATCTCCAAACTATGAAGAAAAGTTCTCAAAAAATTATGCCACAAATACTTTCTGGCATTTATTATGCAGTGAACATTTCAGAGAACTAAGAACATTTGTATATAGTTATATACGTTCAAGTCTCTTTGAGGCTACATACTGTTTAATAAGAGGCTTTCCAACCATGCCATTTATTGAAGGCAAAGCAACGTCTCGGATAATTGAATGAAATTAATGGAACGTGAAGTTCCTGAGCTGTAATAGTTGTTTTCTGAATTCATTAACTTAATCATTTAAAATGTTAATTAATTCTACAAGCAACCTTTGTTTTAGGCTGTTAAGGATCAGAACAGTAGTGCGATTTCGTATATTTTTTGTAGAGAAAATGGGATCCTCATTACTGCTGTTATAAAGTATTACCTGCACTAACAATGTCATTAAGGTTTACTGTAGAACTCTGGGGGAGCTATTCAGAATTGTGATCACAATCTGAATTTCGAAAATTGACAAATAACTTTCTTACAACACAAAAATTTTCCCGATTGCTACTGTTTTCTTCGTGAAGTATTCAAATGTAGCACGAAGAACTCTAGAACTTTAGCATATCTATCAAGAAACTCTGAAACAAATGCATATCTCGCGAAAGTCGGGTGCCGACTTCACAGCTAGTCAACAATTCAGAAATGTGGTCATATTTTTTTTCCTTTCTGTGCCATACAGGCTTTTTACTACTGGTGCCTGTGTGCTTTCCAGAGCGGCTGCTGAGTATTCCAGGACAGGGCCGGTTGTATAGTCATCGTGTACGTATGCAGTGCAGTTTGTGTACTCTAGTCAAGGGTGTGACCTTGCACTTGACAGATGAGATTTTGTCGGAGTCTAGTCCTGTTTATGAAGTGAGTTTGGTAGGTCTTCCAGTTGAGGTGTTTGTCAACATAGACCCCGAGGTATGTGGCTGCGTCGTTTAGTCTTAAGGGGGAATTTCAAAATGTTAGGTGAATGTGGTTTTCGTTTTATTGTCTTTTCTTTCTTAGATGACTGCGTCTAAAATGGACTGTATGTGTTCATGCGGGGTTAGGTCGTATCCCCCACTTGGCCATCCACTTTTCTAGGCGGAGGAAGCACGAGCGTGTCTTGCATTGTATTGTTGTAGTCCATAATTCGGGGCAACAGTAGGCTGTTTCACCTGCAAAGAGTCCAACTGTTTCGTTTTGCATAGTCACGGAAATTACATCAGTGGTGTACAGAGTGTACAACTGTACCAGATACCGCCCTCGGGGACGTCAGCTTATGGGGTGAAAGCTTCAGAAGCTTGGTTGCCGCCATACACCTCCCATCCTCGGTTCTGTAGTGCACGCTTTGATTAGTCTGACGACTTTAGCTAGGATATCCATATTAACCAGTTTGAACAGCAAGCCCTAGTGCCATAGTTTGAGAAAGGCTCATTAATCCCTTGGTGACGTTGTAAGCCAGTTTGAGAAGAGGGTCGTTTGTTGAGTGGTTGCGTCTGAAGGCTGCCTGCATGTATACCTTGGTTTTGAACGTAGGTCTTTAATCTGTTTGTATTCATTCATAAGTCTTCCCTTTCACGTCCAGTAGGGATATTGGTCTGCATGATTTTGGTCCGTCAGGTTTTGGTTCATGACTGTCTTGCTGGTCTTCCATTTTGTTCATATTGTCTCGTTTTGCAAGCAGTAATTGAACATGAGTAACAGGATCGGAATTAGGGTGTGGAATTGAGCTTTTTGAAAGTAGATACGTCTTATGTAGATTCCTCCTGGGGCAGAGTTGCGTCCAGAGTACATTGCATCTATTATTTCTGTGTCTGAGGTGTCTTTGGTGAGGGTTTGTTGTTCTTCAGTTTCGATAGTTGGAGTATCCAGCAGAACCGCTAGTCGGCTGTCTACCTGGTGCCTATTTTTCGTCGAACTTAGTGTCTTCAGGGAAGAAATACACTTTCTGGAGGACCTATCTGAAGCATTCTGACCGTTGGATATGTAGTAGGATCGTCGTTAACTACACTGAAGAGCCAAGGAAACAGGTACACCTGCCTAATACCATGTAGGGCCCCACGAGCACACAGAAATGCGCAACACGAATGGCATGGACTCGACTAATGTCTGAAGTAGTGCTGGAGGGAACTGACACCATGTGCTGTCCATAAATCCGAGATCTCTTCTGACCAGCACAGTGCAAGGCATCGCAAATATGATCAATAATGTTCATGTCTGGGGAGTTCGGTGACCAACGGAAGTGTTTAAACTCAGAAGAGTGTTCCTAGGGCCACTCTATAACAATTCTGAAATTAGAGGTGTCGCATTGTCCTGCTGAAATTACCTAAGTTCGTCGGAATGCACAGTGGACATGAATGGATGCTGGTGATCAGAAAGGATGCTTACGTATGAGTCATCTGTCGAAGTCATATCTAGACGTATCAGGGATCCCATATCATTCCAACTGCACATGTCCCACACCATCACAGAGCCTCCACCAGCCTGAACAGTTCCCAGCTGACATGCACACTCCATGGATACATGAGGTTCTTTCCATACCGGTATGTGTCGATCCGCTTGATACAATTTGAAACGAGACTCCCAGAATAGGCATCATGTTTCCAGTTATCAACAGTCCAATATCAGTGTTGATGGGCCCAGGCGAGGCATAAAGCTGTGTGTAGTGCAGTATTCAAGGGTATACGAGTGGGCTCAGAAAGCCTATATCGATGATGTTTTGCTGAATGGTTCGCACGCTGACACTTGATGATGACCCAGCATTGAAATCTTCAGAAATTTGCGGAAGGGTTGCACTTCTGTCACGCTGAATGAGTCTCTTCAGTCGTTGTTGGCCCCATTCTTGCAGGATCTTTTTCTGGCCGCAGCGATGTCGGAGACTTGATGTTTTACCCGATACCTCATATTCGCGGTACACTCGTGAAACGGTCATGCGGAAAAATCCCCACTTCATCCCTACCTCGGACATGCTGTGTCCCATCGCTTGTACGGCGACTGTAACACCACGTTAAAACTCTTTTGAATCTTGGTAATCTGCCATTGTAGCAGCAGTAACCGATGAAACAACTGCGCCAGACACTTGTTGTCTGCCGGTCGGTGTGGTCGTGCGGTTTAGGCGCTTTAGTCTAGAACCGCGAGACCGCTACGGCTGCAGGTTCGAGTCCTGCCTCGGGCACGGATGCGTGTGATGTCCTTAGGTTAGTTAGGTTTAAGTAGTTCTAAGTTCTAGGGGACTGATGACCACAGATGTTAAGTACCATAGTGCTCAGAGCCATTTGAACCATTTGTTGTCTTGCACAGGCGTTGCCGACCGCAGCGCCGTGTTCTGCCTGTTTACATATCCCTGTATTTGAATACTCATGCCTATAACAGTTCCTTTGGCGCTTGAGTGTTTTAATGTGTTGGATGACTGGTGTTGCCCTGTAAGGGTTTTGAATCTGCTCCAAAGCTTTCCCAATTCCTGTACTTTAGATTACTGCTTGTCTTATCCCATTGTTGTTGTCAGTGTTGGGAGATTATTCTCTAGCTCCTAGCGTTCAGTCTATCCCATTCTCTCCTAAGGCCTGGGCTTTCGGTTCCTATCATATGTCGTTGTAGCTGATTCTTTTGTCTTAGTAGATCTAGTGCTGCTTGGGGGATGGAGGGTTTCCAATTTTCCACTACTATGGTGGGGATTGCTCCCTGTGCTGCATTCTTTATGACTGTTTCAGATCTATTTGTGATTTGCTGGCCGTGGTTATTATCCGTAAGGCTTATGGGAATGGAGAGTTCTTTGTTCAGCACGTCCTGGTATTTTTCCCTGTGTGCAGTGGCATATTTTAGTATTAGTACGCGTGGTGAGGAGAGGGGGTGAACCGGTTCTGCAGCACAGTTCCTGGGGGATTACGTAGGCATGCTAGTTTGAGAGATATCCTATGCCTTTCTGTTATCTGAACTGCAAAGGCTTCAGTGTTGTCGAAAACCGCTGGGAGAGTGATTTACTTCGCAGCGATAGCGTCGTGAACGTATATGGCCACTCCTCTCCCGCCGTCCTGCCTGTTTTTGCAGTACATGTTAAACTTAGGAAGTCGCATTTGATTCTATCCTTGAGCCACACTTCCGCGAAGTTGGCTGTATGGATATTCTCTTGCTGGGAATGTAAACTGTCCTCACATAATTGACACCAGTAATTATCAATTGTAATGCTTCAGTGTGCCAGTAACCAAAATAGCACTCCCTAATATAGTACCAATACCCAAAGTTGCTACATTCACCTTCATTAATGACTTACTTATCCAGTGATTACTTGTTTAAAACCACTTACTTTTTATACATACTGTCAGGTATGTTATACATACAGTTAAGTTACGCCATTTAAATTTCATTTCAATTTTGGAAGTATGTGCGTCTTCTCAAACACGTAAGTAAATATAACACCCTTTGTAATTTGTAAAATACGATTAATATTACCAACATGTTAAAAATGTTAGACATGAATATACAATTTACTTTATTTTCTTGTAAAATATCAAATATATAATTAATTTCAAATTTTATTTTACTTACACTGAAAAACATGTAACTGTAAATTTTGTATAGCGTGACTAATTGCATTCATGCAACAAATATTAAATGAATAAGTTGTACACCAATCATCTGAAAAGAGCATGCTGCAAGCTGTCAAACCGCCCGCTCCATCTACTCAGGGTGATGAAAAGCGGAAAAGAACACCTCAGGAGCTCAATTCGTTAACGCGCCTGACGATGACATGTATGCCTCCGAGGTATTATGCCCGTTTGGCACTGTGAACTGCGAGTACACCCGTGGACTGTTCGATCAACAAATACGCCAGGAGAAATTGAAGAATGAAGAATCACATCACATATCTTTACATAGAGGAGATGTATGGCAGCATGAGTAATCTCGACAAGCTGAGCCACCAAAGATGGTGTCTGCTGAGTGCTCTTGCATTTCTGAAGAGATGTTGAAGCTAGCAAGTTGTGCCGAACTTTCCTAAAGTCGCTCATCACGTCTATCCTGCGGCAGCCAGGACAATCAGGAAAAGGGCCAGCCTTGCCTTGGTAAGCCAGTGGGTACGTTTTACCCGCAGGAGTCTTGAGTGCACCTCCAATGAAATCTTTAAATTACATTTACAACTGGCGTATCATTTTAACTTTTCGACCTGAGACTGGATTTACATTGTTAAATGGGGTGCAGCTGATTCCGCCCACACCAAGGCTACAGGAGGTCAAACATCAAAATTTTCATCTCTTGTTAACAAACCATCAATGGAGTGTCATCAGTCAGACTAACATGCAGCTCAGGGATGATGCAGTTTCGGTTCCTGAGAGTGGACTTAACTTTGCTCTCATCCATAAGTTCACACCAGTCGTGAACTTCGTCAGTGCACTCGGACAAGTTGCAGAGGAAGCAGTGTGTCGTTAAACTTGTGGTGCTCTGGCGAGAACTAAAACTACGAACTCAGACATTACCAGCAAAGCGAGGGCGGCCATTGAGAACCTGAGAGACTGCCATGAGACTGTTATCTTACCTGCTAACAAAGGTAATGCTGCTGTTGTTCTCTGCCACAAGGACTACACTGAGAAGATGCATAGTCTGCTAAAAGAGGAACCCTACAGGATGATAAACACTGACCCCACCAAGAAGGAGAGAACAAGATCAGGATACTTCTCACGGAATTACACAGACTTTATAGACTCTCCAAGGTTTACATAGATGGGGTACTGTTACGGCACATTGTCAGCAACATCAGAGCTCCTGCATATTATCTGGCAAAATACCTGACAGATATACTAAGTCTTCTTTGGGTAAAGGCCCAAAACACATCCGCAGTTCTGTGCATTTTGTGAAACGCCTCAACAACTTCATGCTGCAGGTCTCAGATATCATTTTGAGCTTTTATGTTGTCTTGTTCTTCATCGAGGTGTCCCTAAGTGAGTCATTAGAACTCATTGGTCAAACGTATTTTCTGTGTAATGGAGAATGCTAAGAGCAAATACACTGAGTGGCAATGAGCGCCTCACTCTGACCAGTGCTTACGAATTTTGAGCAATTCGAGGAAGGGGCCCTGACGTCATTGAAATAGAAACCCACCTGTTTTTTCCGTTACGTGGACAACATGTTCGTTATCTGTCACCCTGTAAGAGAGAAATTCTTTGGCTTCCTCGTAAATATGAATTTCATACATCCCAACATAAAACTCATTATAGAGACCGAATGAGAAGAAAGATGAACGTTCCTGAAAGTTATGATCAAGAGAACAGCTGATGACACCCATGGTCTTTGTGTGTATCGGAAGAAAACGCACAGTAGCCTGTATTTGCACACTGATTGATGCTACCATCCTGTGCACAATAATAGGGTACTAAAATCAGCAGTACACAGGGCACACACCATCTCGGACGCTCAGGATCTACCTCAGGAAATGGAACGCCTCATAACTGTGTTGTGAGAAAACGGATTTTCTCAGAATGGTAGATTAAGCTCGCCCTTCGCCCCACCGCTACAGTGCAACCAATGAAGACGGAAGAAATCACGGAAGAAGAGATAGCGACAACCTTTACATCGTACACTGGCGCTTTATAGGGAAAAATCGAGCACGTACTGAAAAACAACGGCGTAAGAATTGTCTTTTGCCCCTCCAATTAATAACAGGTATTATAGGGTAGTGCCAAAGATGATGTCGGTTCGTGGAAGGCTGGGTTATAACAGATTCCGTGTCAATGTGTCAATACCGGTTAGACAAACAGTGCACAACATAGAAGATCGATGCCGAGAACACCAGTTGCAAAGTCAAGAAAAGTACCCAAGCAAGTCGGCGGTCGAAGAGCACGCTTTGTGAAATACAACCGTACTTGGCTTTTAGCGTAATTCATTCCAAATATTGGGATAGTGTCGTTAGAGAAGCCATTGACATTCGGTGGGGCCATGGCAGACTCTACTCAAATAAAACATCGTTCCAGCACCAGAGAAGAAGCCATAAAAGAAGAAGAAGCCTAATAATCAAGGAACTCATCTAGGGGGTTGCCGTGGATCTGCGGCGAAGACACAGTTCACAGAAGGCTTTTACGTAATGGATTCGGCAATATGGCAGTCAGACTACATAATAGTACGAACAAGAGTAGACAGCTGCCCTTCATCTTGGTGGTAGACACAGCTGAAAATCTGCCACGGAGAAAGAACGCTGACGAAGTCTATGAGCTTGCCAAACTCATGGGCTTTGATGAGACGGTACAGCTCTCCCGGATGAGCTGAACAAAATGGTTCAAATGGCTCTGAGCACTATAGGACGTAACATCTGAGGTCATCAGTCCCATAGAACTTAGAACTACTTAAACCTAACTAACCTAAGCACATCACACACATCCATGCCCAAGGCAGGATTCGAACCTGCGACCGTAGCAGTCCGGCTGTTCCGGGCAGAAGCGCCTAGAACCGCTAGGCCACCGCGGTCGGCGCGGAGCTGAACACAGAGCCGCAATGTCAAGAGGAGGGACACCTGGCAAAACACTGCCGCAACCGGAGAAGTGCGTCAAGTGTGCTGGCAAGCACAACAGCCAATCTTGTCCACTGAACAAAGATGTAAAACCGACGTGAAATCCACTGCGGTGAGCCGAGTGTCACAAACTGGAGCCGTTGCAGGGCCTCTACGGGCCGTGGCACCACCAACGAGCTGAACCAGAAGAAGACAACGAACGACGCGAGATCACGCAAAGCAGAGGCATCGAAGTAGATAAGATGCAACTCGGCCGTGGCTTCACATCCCAAGCAGATCAGAGGCGAGCCAGCAAGGGCCCCACTCCCGCGCGACCTGCTGCCTACGCCACAATGAGGATGGTGGAAGGGGAGGCAACAGGAGTGCTACGGAACAGAGGCACAGTGACAGGAGGTGGCGCAGCTGTAGAACTCAGGCAGATCAGCACAGCCCCGAAGGAAGCCGAAGCACGCTTCCGAACGATGCCTCACTCAGAAATGGAGGCTGCATGCCTTCTGCGAGAGACCTATCATCAGTGGCCTGAATTGGAGTCGCGTGCAGCCCAGACCTACATGCAGACCAGCGCGGCGACATCTTCCCACAAAGCGGAACCCGCGCTGTACCAGTAGAAAAAGCAGGCGACTCAGACAGCAGAAACAAGTTCCCATCCAAGGATTAATCCGGGTTCGTCAGTAAACGTTCAGATTAAATCTGCGAAGGAATACGTCGCTTAATTAGTCTTGTGCCCCGAACGTCGCCAAGACTGGCCGCGGTCGCCGGTGGGATTTCGCACGACGCCACGGAAACTCCGGACACGAGACGAAAGAATCTTATCACGTCTTCTTAATACAAACCGCTGTACCAGACTTTTGATGACACTTCGTGGGAACATATGTGTAGGTCTCACCCACGAACAGTGTACACTGCGCCTCACACCAGGGAATTAGCCAGCGTTGGGAAAGTTCCACGTAATTCCCAGTCGGTAGGTCCACCGACACGCTAAACAACAGCTCCCACCGCTGCATGCCGCCAGTGATTCTCCAAAAGGCTTGGTAACAGGTCATTGCACCCACCAGTAAACCCTCATCAGTTAATCAAACTCTGAGAACGTCGGCAGGCAAAGCAGCCCACGGTATAGCTTTTTCCAATTCTGAGCCTGACTTTTATTAACATATAGAGATAATTGCCTATTTCGTGAGTAAAAAATAAATAAATAAAAGTTGGCCTTTGTCATTTCACACTAACTTTAATTCATCATTTTCAAATATCACAGCTTATTTAAATATCGGTTACTGTGGGTTATTCCATAATAAAGAAACCCCAACTCTAGGCCAGCTAATTAATGAATCTGCTCAAGACAGAAAATTCAGTTAACACTTCGCCGTCCGCATATCTCGTACAAATTTATTCGCTTGGCGCCGGCAGCGCTAAGTCGGATTACTTGGCTTGTCGCCGGTCCTTTGCCACGTTTCCGTTGATGACAAGCTTAAAACACATTGACTTTTGCGCCCTTTAATTTTCCGGGAATCTTCTATTCTGCCGTATCGTTCAACAAACTCGAATTTTCTTTTCAAGTAACTTCTCTGCAAGTTTTACACTGCTATAATAATTATCCATGCAGAGATGATGCCACTTTCCATCAGAAGGTGTCAATAGTTCCATCACTGTTTTTGCTAAAGGCTGTCCAGCGCCGGAATATATCTTGAATGAGGAAATGTATCTTTTGATCGAATCACAGAGCAACCGAATGAGTATGCCGTATTTCGTAACTTTCGATGGATTGTGAACTAAAATTTAGCCGTCCACGCCACGGTATCACTCCTTCATTAATTGAGATGTTTTGACTTAGATTAAACGTTCCTTGAAACTTTTTGGAAAAATAATTAATTACGAATTGAACTTTGACAAGTCGGTCGGCATTATCCAGTCTGTTGTTGCTGTCGGAAAAATGTAAAAATGATAATATCTGTCTGCATCGGTTGCGGGACACTATTTTGAGAAATATCGGTGTGTCTGTCAACGGATTTGTTGACTAATAATCATTGATCCTTGCTTTTCTTACAATTCCCATAAAGATAGCAAGCCCAAACCATTTTCTAAGTTCGTGTCCCGTAACGTCGACAAATTTGGCATTTTTTTTTAAATCCAGTTTCCTTCTATTGCAATTTTGACTGTAGTACTTTTTGGTTTCGTTGCTAAAAGATTCAATTAGATCCTTCCCAGTATATAATTCTACAATATTCTCGACGCTCTGTGTATCTTTGGGACATATGTTTGGACCCGGGGATCCTTCAAATATATTATTGATCCTCGGTAAATCAAAGTCTTACCGCTGTGTACTGTAACCTTCGTCTGATTCTGCCGAATCAGTTGGCAACCGTAGAGTTCGCCGAATTCTTCGTGGACGTGTTTCACTATCTTTCTACGATTCTGCTTCACTTTCATTTTTTTTTACAGCCAAAGTCTTCTTCCCAATCGGCCAAGTCGTCCGGAACGTCAGAAAAGACGCCCGCGCATTCACCTTAAAAAATCCTGTTGTCTCTTTCGTCCGCCATGATGAAGGGCACAAACAAAATACTTGTTGACGTGTGTAACTTATTGTTATCTACACAAAACACCAACAGAACGCAAAAAATGCTAACCTGCTGTCGCCGACCACTGAGCAGTGCTATGCAGACGACACCACCGTGGTGTCGCCGGCCGTTGACCGCTACTTCACGGACGGCACCACTGTGGTGTCGCCGGACGGTATAGTGTTGACAAACCTTACGCAATAGCCAAATTTTATGCATTTGGTTTCATAACTGTAGAGCTATTACACGTTTTAGGTACAGCATGTAATACGTTTAACAATCAAGTTTCCGGCTACTGTCTAATAACGTTACATATTTTGTTAACTTGACTGTGTGGTTGTTAGGGACGGCGTACAAACTAAACACTAACATCCAAAAGAATTGCCCGCATCTCGTGGTCGTGCGGTAGCGTTCCCCCTTCCCACGCTCGGGTTCCCGGGTTCGATTCCCGGCGGGGTCAGGGATTTTCTCTGCCTTGTGATGGCTGGTTGTTGTGTGTCCTTAGGTTAGTTAGGTTTGAGTAGTTCTAAGTTCTAGGGGACTGATGACCATAGCTGTTAAGTCCCATAGTGCTCAGAGCCATTTGAACCATTTGAACTAAAAGAATTGAACAGAACTCAACTGAAGAAAACTCTAATACCTCAGATAAGCGATTGAAAAGAAATCGACAGTGGTCTGCATGTCATTTTCTTCAGTTGAGAGGCTTAGTTTTCTTGGCTACGAATAACAGACACTGTTCATAATGTAAAAGAAATTGTTGTGTTTGAGACACTTGAGGTGAATATACCTATGGTGCGCAACAGAAATCTATAGGTTTCACTACATTTCATGAGATGGCTTACTTTTGAAATAACATAGTTTGTTAGTTACTTGAATGTTCCGTGGAAAATTGCAAGCTCTCACTATGTAGCAGAGCGAGTCTGTTTTACAATCATAATACAATATTTCGTGGGAAAATATGCTAACATGCTGACTATTAAGATAACTGTCTTAATCTATATTTATTGTTCTATGCTGTTATTTACACTTCACTATTTTCAATCCCTTTCCCTCTCTCTTAAACACACACACACACACACAAGCGTGCGCGCGAGCGCTAACCTCTTGTGATATCAGATGGTGTTTGAAGTTAATATTATAACCCGCTCAATTCTTGACATCACACTCTACGAGATGAAAATTCTCATGGCTCAATACCTCACTCCTACTAGTACTATAATTATAAATATTACAGTTGTTTTTAAACTGTAAATGATAGCTGCCAGCAAACTTCATAATGGAGTCAACGTACAGTGAGGCTGTTGTCACTATGTACACCTTCTTGAACCAAAATTCGCACACTTGGTGTTATAGCGTGATTCCTTGAACACTAACATTACCAAGATTCCTGACTCTGAGCTGAAAGACAGGACAATGATGACAAAAATTATAAGGTCAAGTCGTTTATATTATAAACTTCTTTGCAAGATAGTTCATGGAATCTGACATGCACCAAATCCACAATTTTGAAGATACACCAATGTTATTTTGTACCATGCTTTACACAAAAATTCACACATTTCCTGTTAAGTTCCTTGGGTTATATATATTTAACTATTATGTATATTAATTATAATTCTGTATGTATAACATAAAATTCATGTAAAATTTTAACTACTTTTCCTCATATCTCAACTTACACTCATAATTTCAAATTCTCTCATGGGACAACATTAATGAGTTTTTAGAAATAATCGTAAGAATTCTCATAATTCTTAAGTAAACATATTCTGAGAGAAAAGTAAATAAACTTTAAAATTATAGTTTTCAGGAAATGCAGTTTAAAGTTCAACCCAATCTTTTTTCTTGTGTCACCTCTTCAGAGGGTTCCAGATTTGTACTCAGAGCCCTCTTTCCCTTCAAGGCTTCTCTTCTGCCTTCTTGTTTTCTGCTATCTTTCGTTTACCAGGCTGTCAACTGACTTTTCAGCTACAGAGAGTAAATTAAGGAATCATTTGGATTCTGAGGTTTGCTATGAACACACTTTTTTAAAAGTTCAGGATCAGGCACAAACCTGTAAGTGGGCTTGACAACACCTGGAATACAATTTTGAAATCTCTCCTTGTGATTGTGAGGGTTGTCAACCCTCTGAGCTTGCAGTAATTTACACCAACTAATGTGGCACAGATGATGAACGAGATGTTCGTCTGTTGCCATTATGTGGAAATATGCAGTCCTTATTGAACTATTCATGTCACTTAACACAGGACAGGTCTTGGCTGATTGCCTTGCCATAGTACAATTAAAGAGCGTCTATAATTTCCTTCATGAGTTTGTTGCATCCACCAATGCCATGTCCATCTTCTAACAAAGTTACCTAATCTAGAACCCATCCTCTTCTGGATGTGTCCAATGCGGCTTCCTAGATGCATGCGATGCAAGTTTGCTTGAAATTAATCCAAGGAATCGTAGTTCAGCGAGCTAACATTTTTTTTTTTTGCATCCCAGACGCCATTCCATCATTGAAGCTTCGGGAATTTATTGCCCATGAGTTCTACTAATAAATAAAAACTACACGAAAATTTACATTTTCTATCAATTTCATGATCGTCCCCCTTTAAATGACTGAATTGCAAGAAGAATCAAATCTCTACTGCTTTGTAATAAGGCACTGCCTTGATTCTTTTCAATATCACTTTCAACACATCATTGTCTGACAGCCTCTAACTAATATTTCTTATAGAGTACTGGTCAACAAGAAAACATTCCATTAATATATAGTCTATGAATCTGCTGCTGTTTCCTTGAGGTGTACTTGGAAAGAATAGGCCTTCTCCCTGAACCAGGTTGTAGGATCCAAGTAAACCGTTTAACATTCTTTTCTCTGGAGAATCAGTCAAACAACTGCTACTGAAATCTTCACACAAAACAAATGTCAAGTCTTTCTTAAAAAAGAACAGGATAAAATGATGATCTGAACTAGGGAATCTGAAAAGGCCTATAATAAAAAGCTCTCTCCTTGAAAATTCTATCGGAATCTACCACTGTTGATTCATCACAATCTAGTGGGTTGCAGAGGTTGTGGTTGAAGTGTGATCACATCTTTAGTAAGAAACCTGGCATCATAAACATTTACCCCACTCATATGGTTACAGTTGGTGGGGACTTCAACCTTCCCTCGATATGTTGGCAAAAATACTTGTTCAAAACCGGTGGTAGGCAGGAAACATCTTTCGAGATTGTCCTAAATGCTTTCTCCGAAAATTATTTCGAGCAGTTAGTCCACGGAAAAAGCATGCGAAGTTCAGAAGAACGCGAAATCCAGAAGATTGGCCAAAATTTACAGACGCGCGAAGTTTGGCACGGACTTCAATGCGAGATGCCTTTAATAGGTTCCACAACGAAACATTGTCTCGAAATTTGGTAGAAAATCCGAAGAAATTCTGGTCGTATGTAAAGTACTCAAGTGACAAGACGCAGTCAATACCTTCGCTGCGCAATGCCGATGGTACTGTTACCGACGACTGTGCCGCTAAAGCGGAGTTATTGAACGCAGTTTTCCGAAATTCCTGCACCAAGGAAGACGAATGGAATATTCCAGAATTTGAAACACGAACAGCTGCTAGCATGAGTTTCTTAGAAGCAGATACCTTAGGGGTTGCGAAGCAACTCAAATCGCTTGATACGGGCAAGTCTTCAGGTCCAGATTGTATACCGAATAGGTTCCTTTCAGATTACGCTGATACAATAGCTCCCTACTTAGCAATCATATACAACCGCTCGCTCACCGATAAATGTGTACCTGCAGACTGGAAAATTGAGCAGTGTTTATAACTGCACTGTGTACGGTATGGGGATCTTAATTATATGACCGAGCTACTCTGAGTGTTGATGACAGGCTCATAGCTACGTAAATCTGTGAAGAATATGTGCAGCTATTTGACATTGAGCAGGTCGCACCAGTGTTTAAGAAGGGTAGTAGGAGTAATCCATCGAACTACAGACCTATATCATTGACGTCGGTTTGCAGTAGGGTTTTGGAGCATATGCTGTATTCAAACATTATGAATCACCTCGAAGGGAACGATCTATTGATACGTAATCAGCATGGTTTCAGAAAACATTGTTCTTGTGCAACGCAGCTAGCTCTTTATTCGCACGAAGTAATGGCCGCTATCGACAGGGGATCTCAGGTTGATTCCGTATTTCTGGATTTCCGGAAACCTTTGACACCATTCCTCACAAGCGACTTCTAATCAAGCTGCGGGCCCATGGGGTATCGTCTCAGTTGTGCGACTGGATTCGTGATTTCCTGTCAGGAAGGTCGCAGTTCGTAGTAACAGACAGCAAATCATCGAGTAAAACTTAAGTGATATCAGGTGTTCGCCAGGGAAGCGTCCTGGGACCTCTGTTGTTCCTGATCTATAGAAATGACCTGGGTGACAATCTGAGCAGTTCTCTTAGGTTGTTCACAGATGAAGCTGTAATTTACCGCCTAGTAAGGTCATCCGAAGACCAGTATCAGTTGCAAAGCGATTTAGAAAATATTGCTGTATGGTGTGGCAGGTGGCAGTTGACGCTAAATAACTAAAAGTGTGACGTGATCCACATGAGTTCCAAAAGAAACCCGTTGGAATTCGATTACTCGATAAATAGTACAATTCTCAAGGCTGTCAATTCAACTAAGTACCTGGGTGTTTAAATTACGAACAACTTCTGTTGGGAAGACCACATAGATAATATTGTCTGGAAGGCGAGCCAAAGGTTGCGTTTCATTGGCAGGACACTTAGAAGATGCAACAAGTCCACTAAAGAGACAGCTTACACTACACTGGTTCGTCCTCTGTTAGAATATTGCTATACGGTGTGGGATCCTTACCAAGTGGGATTGACGGAGAACATCGAAAGGGTCCAAAAAAGGGCAGCTCGTTTTGTATTATCACATAATAGCGGAGAGAGTGTGGTAGATATGATACGCGTGTTGGGATGGAAGTCATTAAAGCAAAGACGTTTTTCGTCGCGGCGAGATCTATTTACGTAATTTCAGTCACCAACTTTCTCTTCCGAATGCGAAAATATTTTGTTGAGCCCAACCTACATAGGTATGAATGATCATCAAAATAAAATAAGAGAAATCAGAACTCGAACAGAAAGGTTTAGGTGTTCGTTTTTCCCGCGCGCTGTTCGGGAGTGGAATGGTAGGGAGATAGAATTATTGTGGTTCGATGAACCCTCTGCCAAGTACTTAAATGTGAAGTGCAGAGTAATCATGTAGATGTAAATGTAGATATCGATATCATATAAGTGTCTGACCCTTTAAGATTTATTACTGGGTATATATTCCATCCCATGGTCTAGGGAAGGAGTAGTAAGTAGTGAAATAAAACAGATTCTGAAGTAGCACATAGCCGAAACATAAATGTCACCGTATTGCAGTCCATTGTTAGCTATTGCGAAATCTAGAGGTAGCATTCATTTGAGTTTGGGTACAAGGACAATTAACAAAATTATCTTTCCTGTACTAATTCATTCAGAAAGTTTGGGAGAACCATTACCGGATTTTTTTGGAGTTTAATTCCTCACTGAAGTTGACCTACGAAGTTCTTACCGGCAGGTGAGATTTATTGAAGAATCTAGCAAATACAAAGCCTGTATTTTCGCCAGTAGAGGCTATCAATTCTGTGTGTTGCTATTTGGCTTAAACGCAAGCTCAGGAGTGTTTATAACTGCACTGTGTACGGTATGGGGATCTTAACTATTTGACCGAGCTACTCTGAGTGTTGATGACAGGCTCATAGCTACGTAAATCTGTGAAGAATATGTGCAGCTATTTGACATGACACTACAAAAATTTTTAAAGATAGGAGTAAAACTAGTTAAAAATCCTAGATGTGTCAGGAAAAGATTAAATTTCTTCTCTACTGGAATAACACCTGACCCTGGTAGGGTTTGCGCCATCAAAATTGCCATACTAACGTACTAAAAAGCAGCTTAAAGCATTCTTGGTCTTATGCTCATTGTTCTTAGGTTTGTATCTGAACAGATTTTGAACAACTCAGTCTTTCTAGGTCTTTTAAAGAAAAACGCACAACGGATCTGGATGAGTAACTTTGAGACTGGCTATGATGTGTGGGAAAAAAGAGAGAGAGAGAGAAACCTTAGTCAATTCTTCTGCATCAACCTGAAATGAAAAAGATTTCCATTTAGTTACTGACACACCATTTTTTGGATAAGGAGCTTTCCTATTCTATATAAGGAAGAAGGAAAACGAGAAATATAAGTTTCGTTAGTTGCACTTTGTCTGAATGTGAATGCTCATACTCCGCTACTGAGCTACAAACTTCCGTAGTTGTTTAGGCATTTAAAAAATTCAGCTACTACATCTATGGAAAGAAAATTATGCTGTGTTGAGACCACCATTCACTGAGTTTTCTCGTAACACCAAGTTATTACGTCCTACCTTATCACGCTGGTCTTCCCGTCTTCAAGAGCGTGATTATGTAATAATTTATACATCCAAATAGGAAAATTTTGTAGCAGATGCGCTATCAAGATTACCAAAAGCTTTCTCTGAATATACCAAGCTAGATGAGCGACCGACTGATTTTGGTGTACTGATAATGCAAAATAAATGATACCCTCAGGCATGTGCAAGAACATGACTGAATTTCAGGATGAAGTAATCGTTGGCAAAAGATAAAAACATTAATTTCAAATGATCCAATACACAGACTGAACCAGTACCACATGATACGTAATGAATTTCTCTTCTATAGACGAACTCCTAATTCCGACACGTGGTGTATTTCCATTCCTAGTGTTTATGAAGATACATTAAACTGGTATATGCACAATGCTTGATCGCATTATGGATCATCTAAATGTATACAGAGAATTAACTTACACTGTTAGCTTCCCAACATGAGGACGCAAACACAGATAACATTCTGAATAAAAATTTTGTGTTACAGCTCATGTCTGCACATTGACGTTTTTTTTCAGATAGTTGGCAGACCTGCGACACCGTCATCCGATGCGCAATTAACTTTACTTGTCACACTTAGAAAACATTCCTACGAGAAAATGGCATAAAGCACGTATTAATTGCATTCTTTCACCCAGAAAAAACTCATGCATACGTGTCTTTAGAGAGTTCAGTAGGTTGATTAGAACATACGTTAGTCAGAAATCCAGACCAATTAATAAATCACATGACACAGAGGTGCATACTATTATACCAACACAACCACTTCAAATAGTCTGCATGGACGTTACCAGTCCTCTGTCCCCTGCCAAGAGTGGAGTTAAGTATGCTGTTGCTTTATTTGATACACTCACTATGTATGTTAAGTTGTACGCTACAAAGTCAACAGCAGTGACACCTACGATCAAGAAAACAAGAAGTCATTGCATTCCAGGAGTTAGCAAATCTGCCACACTGTTAACTGATCCGCATCTAACTTTACTTTCACTCTCGTAAAACATTCCTGCGAGGGCATGGCATTAAACAGATACTAATCTGATTCTTTCACCCAGAAGAGCACCTATGCAACATTTCTTTAGAGGGTTCAATAAGTTGGGTAGAACATAACGCACATAATCACCACACACAGTGAGTCGAATACTTGAAACTTTTTCAATAGTTGGTAAACAATCTTTCTTCGTATAACACACAATTTAGTCCAGTTAAGCTGATAAGCAAATCCAGAGAGAAGAACGAATGGATAGATCCACTGCCTAGAGTCTTGAATGAAGAATATTCCTGGGAGCGAAAGGTAAATAAACTATTAATAACACTCCCATAACAAACAAGCTTACTTAAATCACAGTATGATAGAAAATTACTAAAAATACAGGCTTACCAATTACGAGGCTACATTCTTTTGAGAACACATCCCAAGCCGTCGCGTCTACACAAGTAAAATTTTAAGTGGAAATTTCATATACTGGATCTTATAGGATTGTATGAGTACCACATCCAGAGAGCTATCTTGTGTCCACTCTTAAAGGCGATAAAATAAAGGGGCTATACTCCAACCAGGATTCAAAGAAATGCTGTCATAAGTAATGAATATTATGTTGTTTGCAAATGAACTTAAGTGTAAATGCCATCTTGAAACATATTTTGTAGCCAGTTAAGCCATGATATCTACAGAACTTTTTAACCAGAAGCAAGGCAGTTGCACTAACGAGGACTTTTTAGTAACTTTTCTTAATACACTGCAGTAGTTTTTATAATATTTCACTGTTTCGGGATCATTACTTCTCCTAGCTACAAGATACATTTCCCTTTTCTGTTTACAAGATACTTTTATCCCTCTAGTAAGCCATGGCTTTTTACATGGTTTCTTACAATTACATTTCACTGTTTTCTTAGGGAAACTGTTTTCATATATACTCAAAAAGGTATCGTGAAATACGATACATTTTAAACACTTCTTGCTCATGGTTGTTTACAGTATTTCTTACAAAATTTATCTAGGCAATAACAGTAATATTCTGTTAACTACAGATCACAAAACTCACTAAAGTTTTGTTGAACACTAATATACGTGTATACTATTAATATAGTAATGTAATGCAGTTAAACCAAGCTTAAAAATCAAAATTCGTGTACCCGAAAAATTAGGCCTACGATCGTGTAAGGGCGATACCCACTTCACGTGTTCTGAAAGGAAATAAAAGATAGAACTTAAAACCTTTAATTCCCCGAGTAGATACTGCACTAATAAATATATGTGTTAATTCCCCGAGTAGATACGGCACTACTAAATATATGTGTAATGAAAACAACCTGAATTCTTCACTGAATACTTAAGGAAATATCTTAAATTTGTATGTAAACCTACGTCTGAAGTACACGGAAACCAGCTCTTATGTTACGTTTTTATTTTTTTTGGAGAAATACTTTGAAACGAGTGAAACCTTCAATAGATAATATCAAACAGATTCTAATTAACTTCGTTACGGTTAAATATTAACTTAATTGACGGTTATCATAGAATTAATTACTTATCTTCACGAGCTTAATACTCAAACGTGTGCGATGTGCGCTAGTGCTGCCAACCAAGGTTAAGGAAGACTACTACTGTTGTGATTGGCAGGAGAGCCAACCGTGTTACTGAAGGAGGCCGAAATGCACGCGTCTCAGCTCACGCAGGCTGGCGTGAGGTCTGGAACATGACTAGGGAATTAGAATTGAGAAAAACGGACGTACCTGGTGGAATACTTAACTTTAATCCATTAATGACGAAAGTCGCTCTTGACGGTACATGATTTACAGTATCAATAGCACGGATACTGGCGCCTTGCTAGGTCGTAGCAAATAACGTAGCTGAAGGCTATGCTAACTATCGTCTCGGCAAATGAGAGCGTAGAAGTCAGTGAACCATCGCTAGCAAAGTCGGCTGTACAACTGGGACGAGTGCTCGGAAGTCTCTCTAGACCTGCCGTGTGGCGGCGCTCGGTCTGCAATCACTGATACTGGCGACAAGCGGGTCCGACGTATACTACCGGACCGCGGCCGATTTAAGGGCTACCACCTAGCAAGTGTGGTGTCTGGCGGCGACACTATAACTACTATGTAGATGAGGATAATATTTAGATACTAGAGATCCGAGGAGGCCTGAAATACAGATAAGTAATTGAACATCGATTCCCAACATTAGGCTGGACGAGAAACGCTTTACCTGGTTCGATGCTGCCTTGACTATTGGAATATTTATTAGTTTGGATATAAGTATGTAAACAGTAACAATAAAAGAGTAGCTCGTAAGACCATTACCTTAAACTCAAGAAACAGAGGGAGGTTCAAAAATGGTTCAAATGGCTCTGAGCACTATGGGACTCAACTGCCGTGATCATTAGTCCCGTAGAACTAAGAACTACTTAAACGTAACTAACCTAAGGACATCACACACATCCATGCCCGAGGCAGGATTCGAACCTGAAACAATATTGGATGAATCAGGCCAGGTTCGCTTGTAGGAATCCAAGTATGAGTGTAAATATGGATCTATAATAATCAATAGGAAATATTTCTACCAGAAGAAATGTGCACAATGAATCTATAAATAGTTTCCCTAAAATATCAAGTTAGAAAATCTTGGAATCCGTGTGGGAAAACTGCGAGAGCATGAACTGTGAGTGGTATTACACAGTACTACAAGAGTAGTCTTGAACGAACTGTGACAGAAACTCGAACAACAGGGGACTGAAGTATTAGGACATGGATGATACTATGAAATGTGCATTGATTATGGCTGAGCACTAGCCCAAGTCTAGATTTTCCGAATGAAACGTAAAAAAAAAAAAAAAAAAAAAAAAAAAAACGGCTGATTGCTGTGCTCTATCACTTGAAAACCAATAGACATGATGTACAGACATGCAACTCATTACAGTTTCAAAAGAAAACGATAATTACCTCAAAAGGCCATCTGGTACGTTAGAAGTCAAATTGCCGAAATGATTAGAGATGCCTGCCCATAAGCCCATAATGGTCCAAACGATCTGAACTTGGGGGAGATTCGGCGACCTTGCTGTGCAGGGTAGAATTTGACAAGTGCGAAGAGAGACTGTTGAAACCGTGGTCGTGTGCGGGGGGGGGGGGGGGGGGGGACATTACCTTCTTGAAACGTAAGCCAAGGATGGCTTGCCATGAAGGACAGCAAATCGGAGCGTAGAATATCGTCGACGTACCACTGCGCTGTAAGGGAGCCACGGATGACAACGAAAGGCGTCCTGCTGTGAAATTAAATGACACCCTACACCATCAATCACTCTTGGCTGTCGGTCCGTATCGCGGGCGACAGTCAAACTGGTATCCTACTGTCTATGGGGTCTCCAGACACGTATTTGGTCTGAAATCTCATTGACTGCAGTAGAACTGTCTTCATCGATGTGTCCTGCTACGAAATGAGCCCCGTGACGTGTGAAGACGTGCCTGGACACTCCAGGACAGCCAAAGGCACCATTATCGCGAAACTTCTGTTTGGTATTAGTCATTAGCACACAGATTTCAGTTGAGCATTAATGTGAACTATTAAATCCTTTACTTAGCTATCGGAGAGCTGCACTTGTACTGACGATTTGTACTGGTCTACAGGCGGAAGTAAACGCGTGGAAATAAACACACACACACTTCATGTAGTTTCTATCTCACAGAAGACACAAGTTGTATTACAACCGATTACCAAAACTCTCTTAGTATTAATATCAAACAGAAACTGTTTGCGTAAGACACGAAAAACTTCGCAAAGTTTGACAGTTATCTGTGAAGCGAAGGGTGATGCTAGGTCCTAAAGAGATGGCTACGTGTTTTGCACGGTTGCAGGGGAACTGCCTGGGATAAAAACTTCTCTCTCTCTCTCTCTCTCTCTCTCTCTCTCTCTCTTTTGGGGGTTTGGGGGGGGAGGGAGGGGGAGCGGTGGCACGGTGCAGCCAGAAGAAAAAAAGGAAGCAATTCTGGCAATAGACAGGGAAACCATGGAGTGCATAGAAGAGAACAGAGTATACGTTTAAATGCAGAATACCTCTTTAAAAATGGAGTAATAAAACAGTTTGTACTCTCATTTCTGTGTTAGTATTAGTTATTGCTGTATTAAAATTAAAAAAGTAGAACATCAAAAACGGAAAGCTTCAACTTAAAATCGAACGCTCTGACTCGAATATTCTAACGCAGAAAACGGTAATGCCTTCACTAAGTCTGCAGCACGTCCTGACGGTAATGAATGAAGATGATTGGAAACACTGTAATCACGTGAGCTACAATTTGCCTTTCATGTCAAACTTTTTACCAGAAATATGCATGGGCGAAATTTTGTTCCAGACTTTTAGTATGGACTGAATTGTGCTGTGGCGTCTGAATGCCTGAATTTCGGTTCAGCTGTATATTCCTCTGGTTCCCGCCAGTTTAGAATGGAAAGCTTTGGAGTTATCACATACTGAAACAATACGATTAATATCATTTGTCAAGAACATGTCCATAATCACAGGCCCCCGTAACTCTTCCCTTAGGCTGAAGATTTCTTCTTATACAAGCGACTTGTTTTTTAAGTCTCAGACCACAACAACTTTAACGTAAGTAAGCGAGCAGCAGGAAGTTTATTTCCGACCTCGATCGATCGTTTCTCATTCCCTGAAACAGCACAGGGCAGAAACTTCAACTCCGCCCCTGCTGATAACGTCCGCCACCCTCCTATCAGGTTGTGTTCCACTGCAGCCAGCTCGCTACTGTAAGACGGGCGGAGGGCAGCCGGCGTCATCCACCACGGCCAATCGGGCGTTCAGTCGGGCGAACGGCTCGCTGATTATTTTTCTGTGGAGGATCTCTTCAACCCGTGCGCTCCCCAGGGAGAAATTAAACCCGTCAATTTCCTCCGGGATTAATCGCGGACTTCTTCCGCGACGCTGGCTTCAATAACAAGACGAGTGGCAGGGTGGCGGTATTACTTGCGCTGCTGGAACCGTTGTCTTCGTCTGCTGGGCTCAAGTTTGTGAAACCACCCGCGCCACTGCGCTCCGACAAGTCTGAAGGAAGGCTGCTGCCAAGGGAGATAGGAACCGATGCGCAGAAGGCGGGCCACGGAGGAGGAGCGAGGGGCGAGAAATTTAGTTACCTGCCACGCCCTCACAAGTTGCCAGCGGCGCATGCGCTCCTTGTGTCGAGCCAAACGTTGTTAATCATTCCAAGAGCACCGCAAAGGCTTCCACGATTGCACGTGCTCGACAGCATGTACCGAACAATAATGAAGAAGCAATAGAGGATCTAGTGAGATATATCATTTTCTGAGCCGTCAAACTAATGTAGACTGCTAAATTTCTTTTTCTTGCGCAAATTTTTTCCATAAGCAACCAACTTCCTCGATAGTTCTGTGCTTCGTGCGTAAACTGAATGAAGTGCAATAAGTGCAATAAAAATTAGAGTAATTGCTGGTAATGCTGTTCAGAGTTTCAGTTAAGTGCCCATGAAGTATACTTCGGTTTGTGTAGGCAATTCTGGCGTTAGGAACTTGCATATTAATATTACTGCTGCGGTAACTGGTTCAAATGGCTCTAAGCACTATGGGACTTAACTTCTGAGGTCATCAGCCCCCGAGAACTTAAAACTACTTAAACCTAACTAACCTAAGGACATCGCACACATCCATGCCCGACGCAAGATTCAAATCTGCGACCGCAGTGGTCGCGCGGTTCCAGACTGTAGCGCCTAGAACCGCTCGGCCACTCTGGCCGGGATGCTGTAACTGTTGGTTGGTAATATTTACTGACAAAATGCAACCTAACGCTAGATTGCGTACTTACGGCTATCCTGTGTGGCTGTTTTTTAGTACGCCTTTAAAACAGAGAAAGATTATTTATTGATCACCGATGCGTCGGTTCTCGATTGTGTTCAGGAGACGTACCGATTGATTACGAGAGTAATTGACCTTTTGAACCGGATTGCCTTCACGTAATCAGAATCTTCGATGAAAATACCTAAGGGACCTATTTGAACATAAAATTTTAAATGAAAGGAAATTATTGGAATTTCGTAAGAGAAAGATTAACAGATAGCAAGTTGAACACATTAGTGGTCTCCCAAATACAATAGAGACACCGCGATAAAGAGCGGACCTGTAACAAAGCTCGTATACATTTGAACATCATTTTTGGTTATTGAAAGAAAAGAATAAGAAGAAAATTACTGCTTCGTAAAATATTAATATATATTTTCAACAAATTGGCTTTAAACTACTAGACATTGACAAATACGCAATAAATGCATGACTTACATCTGATATTTCTTTTGTGGATGGCGCAGTCGAAAAATCACTGCTCTGTCAGTCCGTTCCTTCTTAAAATTTAATGTCCTTGCGTGTGCACCCGAGTTACCGAACTGTTTGTTCGTTGTTTCACATAGTTTTTACACAAAATAAAAATGCAACTTGTAGCAATGCAATGTAGTACGTCTTAACATGTCGGCGACAAAAAGTACGAGGGATAATAAAGTCCCTAGAATATTTCTTAACAAAAGATAGATTGTTCTTTCTTCTGTTTTGCAGCTTCTTGCTATCAAACGCTGCGGCAATGATTTTAAATATCTGCGCCCAGCGAGTCATAGTGTTTGTTTAGAGTATTTAAACGCTGGACGCGCGCCTTGGTTTAGGCGCACATTTAAAAAAATATTTCGTTTCTTTAGTCTCGCGCTGTGATGCTTAGCATCTTTACGAACTACAGCTCGCTGGCTGTCCATTTCTTTAATGACAAATATCTCACATGCAAAGTAGCTGAAATCCAATAATATTACACAATGTATAGCATATAGTTTAGGGTATAGCCTAAAATTGCTGTAGTTAGTAATAATACAACTATAGTATGGTAATGGAAGAATGATAATTACTCCATTAATGGTGAAGCTCCATCTTGACGTGATAAATTTGATCATGTTATCATTATGAATTTTTAATTAAAGGTCAAACCTTCATTTGTAGAGCTTAAATCGGCGCTAAGTTCAAAATGCTATTCTGAGAAACCTAAATTTGAAACTTCGATAGAACTTTGTTAATCGAATTATCAAATAAAACGGACTACAGGTAAATATAGTATTTCATATTGTGTGTTAGACAGTCAGGACTTAATTCACTGAACTCTGGTGAACTGGAAACTGTTAAAACATCACCTGCTCGTTGTGTGCATCTCATGTGGCTCTCCGCGACCTCCACTTCATCTCAAAGTAGCAATTGCAATTCCTGTATGTATTCCAAACTCTATCTACAGTCTTTACTCTCTACAGCTCTCTCTAGTACAGGGCCCCATTAATGGGGCGCAGGATGTTGGCGGGGGGGGGGGGGGGGGGGGACTTAACGGGGCTCCAGACCTGGGCTTCCATTCCAGGTGGAAGGGGGCTATCCAATAAGATCATTCAGTGTACAATCACGATCACGGTAAAAAAATGACCAAACATCTGAAACAAATTTCTTCGTTTGTTACATCCACCATTTTAATAAATTAACATAAATCAGATTTAAGAAAAGCAAATCGAATATAGTAGGTGATAATCGTGACTCATGTTTTCGCACTAAACAGAAGTGTTCTGCAGTTTCACATTGTTATAGACTAACGACTTGCAGTCCAGCAAAAAATTAAGTCACCGCGTAGTTCCGCAGTAGGATACATTCCCTTCATGTCGAATTCCGTCTATTTATAAAATCCAAATGTGAGGAGCCGGGTAGAATTTTCTGACCAGGCGGATTACTAAAAAGATTTTCGTGCGCTGTGAGATACAATCACTCTCGCGTCTTCCTTCTTTTGTTCATTGCTTTTATCGCTTGTCTATTGTTTGTAGGGCTTCACTGTTAATTTGTGTGGCAGTTTTGTTTAGAGCGTTGTAAAGTACAGTATATTTGCATCATCGTCATCATCGTCTTCCAGATCCAGTTTTCAGAGTCGGTGAGTATATTTGCATACTGGCTATTATTAGTACGTAGGGTGACATTGCTGTTTGTAATCAGTTAGTGTGCAACTTATATTTGAACTTCATTTCTGGTTTTCGGGACTCGAAATGGAACCTCACAGCTTGATAAATTTTCCAGTGATTCCAGCAAAAGAAAATTAGTTGTAAGGAGCTAAATTTGTAAAGAAACTGCCAAAAGTGATTTTGTATTTTACGAATATAGATTACTCCATCGATAAGTTAGTGAAGTTTCTACTGAACCAGAACCACCTGAACCTGTGCCTAATTATTCTAAGGAGTGTTTGACAAGTTCTGGTGAACCTGAAATTGTTGTGGAGTAGTGTTTTGTAAGCGAGACGGTGATGAACGCGAATGTTGAACTAGGCGATCATAAAACTGAAACTGGTAACAGTACTGACAGTGAATTACTATAGTCCCCAACATTGGAGAAAGATCCGGCGAAATGGAAAAATGTGAAAAACTAAGTCGTGAAGCTGTGTTTTGAACAATTTAGATGATCTGAGTAAATCTGAGCATGTCAACGAATCACATAAAAGGTACTCATGCAAAAACTTGTTCTGTATAAATCTGCTAAATGGAGGGAAGAATGAAAGAGAATGGCTGTTGTATTCCAAATCTACAGGAAATGTCTTTTCTGTAAATTATTCAGTGACAACATAGACTTAGACAACATGCGTACTCCATTTCCAACCTGCAGATTTTCTGACTGGAAGAAGGGGGAAGAAAAGGTGACGCCTCATGAAATCAGCGCTACTCATCGCAAAAATAAAATTGCGTGTCGACAGGGAACTGCAGCATATGATTAAAACAAAGGAAAAGTTTTGGCAAGAAGTGCCTCGGTGCGTGGTGGAAGTAGTTAAACATTTGGAAATTAGAGAACTTGCTTTTCGTGTTGATAACTAAATTTTTGGAGCCCCAAGTAATTGTATTTATTTTGGTTTTTTGAACTAATTGACAAAATGGTTCAAATGGCTCTGAGCACTATGGAACTTAACATCTGAGATCGTCAGTCCCCTAGAACTTAGAACTACTTAAACCTTACTAACCTAAGGACATCACACACATCCATGCCCGAAGCAGGATTCGAACCTGCGACCGTAGCAGTCGCGCGGTTCCAGACGAACAAATCTCTCATTTTGACCTATTTCTTAAATATCACACCCAAGAGCATGGCTCTAAAGGTCGTGGCCATCAGTAATATTTGACCAAGACTATTTGTGGGAGTAAAATAAATGATGAAATTCGATTGGCAAAATACTACGGACTAGTTGTAGATCCAACAGAAGACGCTGCGTAAGGAGGTCAGCTAGCCGTTGGAGTTGAAACTAACTCTTTAATTATTATTAATTTTTTTTCTAAGCACTGCCCAACAGAATTTTCCCTGACAAAGACAATTCAAACGTAACCTATTCATTTATTACTCACAATATACAAGCCCAACGCAATCTGACTGCTATACATTGGCAACATGACTTCCAATAATTAACACAAAAGAATTGGCCTCAGTTGGAAGAAGTCCTAACAACAATACAAATTCAAAAAATATGAAATTAAAGAAATATGAAACTACCTCCGGCTCTGTTAACTGCCTAAACTCATTTCAATCACGAATCCCGATAGTGGAAACCCCGTTCTTATTCATAAGTCACTTACCTCGAAGAAAATCTTCATAACACGAACTACAGTAAGCAGAGCAAGTAGCAACAACAGCCAACAAAAAAAAAAGGATTCTAACTACTATAGACTAGCTAGTAGGAGGCATATGGTTATCAAAAGAAAGATTTTGTTGAAGAGCAAAAAATTTATTTAGAAAATTTTACCTTTTTCATGTGTCATACAGTTCCAAAAATCATATAGTTATAAATAATTCCTCTACCCAAACATTATCAACCTTACATCCATTATTATACCTTTCCTTGCATCTTTTCTTATAAGAAATTTCATCTCACTGTACAGAGTAAAGTATTGTTTAGAGGGAAGAGTTCACCAAAGATTTTTATGAGATCTCTTTGGATAATACAATATTAGGATAAAAAATTATCATTCGCAATCCTATGACAACAATAGTAACTTGAGTGAGAAGTACTCAGGTTTAAGTGCAAAGATACAGGAACTGAATACATTAGCTTTTTATGTGCCCTGTGTCGCGCACTCGTTAAACCTCTTGGACTAAAACAATGCAAGGGAATTGTTAGAATCAAATTTTTTTTCAAGTTTTGCAATGACTATATGACATTTTTGGAGCTTCTACTCATCATTGGCCTATTCTCGTGAAGAATGATGGGCGACTTGCGACACTGTCCGATGCCAGATGGTCGTGCCATGAGGAGGAAATACGAGCTATTCGAGAGAATTTATAAGCCCTTTAGTGTCACTGTCAAGGAGCAGGTACAACAGTTGTGAACCAGCTTGTCCCAGAAGAAGATAGAACGACTTTGTCAGACCCTTCGAAACCGAGTCACTGGATGCATACAGGTCAGGAGGGGTGCAACGTCACACGGCTAATTGCCTCATACTGACAATTTCTTCGTAAATTGGGCTTGAGTTCGTACTCATCGAAATATCATCACATGCCTCTCAATCCGAGCAGTTTCATTTCCTTTCCTCCTCGCCTTCTGGGTGCTTAACTTTTTCGTCCAGTAGTGCATTAGGAACAAAACTTGGGCCAAGATGGGACACTGTGGCTCACCATGTCAAAATAAGACTGCGCGTTGCTTAGTCACGATCATGAAAGTGATATTCATCTTTAAACATTAAATCGAATTTTACCGCAGTTACAGTCGATCGAAGAAGTCTATCCTCGAGAAGAGGCGGCGAACTATTTTACGTCTATTATTAGGTCGGACATGCAACGGCGGGAGATGGCCGAATAATGGAAGGTGGGTAGGCGGCGGGACAGTGCCACGTCACGTCGCGGCCCCGTAATTACGGCGGTGTCAGCCGGAGCAGGCGGCGCGACGTCAGCTGGGCGTCGCGTAAGAGCCGCGGACGTGCTTAATTAAATACTAGGCGCCGAGGGCCGCACGTCCTGATGTCCGGTGCGGTCACGAAAATTCTGACGGCACTTGTCGTCGCCCGGGAACTGAGGGCGCGCAATATCAGCGCTCCTACAGCGAGCGGGGGCCGCCTCTTCACCAGATCGATGCGGGGAATTCGAGAGGAGGGACGGAAGCCGACAATGTGTGTGTCATTCATTGAAAATAATCGAGCGCCACCTTCATTTCAGTAAAATCGTTTTGTATGTTTGACTAAGTCGTGACATAAGTCAAACTACCAATGTTTCGGACATTGTGTCATAACACTTTCTCATACTTCCTTGCAGATATTTAGACGCCGTTGGGTTTCTGTTTCTCTCTTTGTTACTTGGAAAAAAAATGGAAACGAGCGTTTGGCGTCAGTGGCCGGGAGGCCCCTTGCGGGGCAGGTCCGGCCGCCTTGGTGCAGGTCTTATTACATTCGACGCCACACTGAGCGACCTGCGCGCCGGATGGGGATGAAATGATGATGAAGACAACACAACACCCAGTCCCTGAGAGGAAGAAATCTCCGACCGAGCCGTGAAGAGAACCCAGGCCCGTAGGACGGCAATCCATCACGCTGACCACCCTTTGTTACATGGCATGGTCGTATTGAGTAATAAAAGAAAGGATAACGCAATACAATGTTTTACTGTTGACAATATTTGGTTTGGATTTTTGTTACGATCTATTGACAGATAAGGTGCAGGGGATAGTTTTAAGCAGAATACCAATAAGAAGGCCGGCCGAGGTCGCCATGCGGTTCTAGGCACTACAATCTGGAACCGTGCCACCGCTAAGGTCGCAGGCTCGAATCCTGCCTCGGGCATGGTTGTGTGTGATGTCCTTAGGTTACTTAGGTTTAAGTAGTTCTAAGTCCTAGGGGACTAATGACCTCAGAAGTTAAGTCCCATATTGCTCAGAGCCATTTGAACCAAGCCAGTACGAAGTTTTTATTAGATTACTCTTCTACTAAACCACAAATAAAAAAATATTTACAAACATAATTATGTTCATGTTTCATCTTAAAAGCATTTACTCAATTTGAAAGTAAAGAAATATCCATGAAATTAATAACAAATTCAACATTCAGATAGCTGAACTGATTAACAGTCTTTACATCAAATATCAGTGAGAATATTAAACGAAAAAAGAAAAAAAAACTTGAACTAACTCTATACATTAATCAGTCTGGCTTCTAAACAATAAATGAACTATACTTCAGGTTCACTGTCGTTGGCGTTACCAGCCCTGGAAACATAATAACAAATGGACAGGATAACAAATAACAGACTTTTATAACTGACAGAAAGCAACCGAATTACAGTGGCGTTTAGACAGCGGCGTTAAACACATCAATCCACAACATACACATTTCAATTACGTGAACATTTAAAACTACAGCAGTGTGAACAACATATTTATGATTCAGAGTTGTTAACTATATTCACTTTTGCCAGTCACAGGATCAACTTAGTTTAAAAACAACAAATAATGATCATATTAAGAGGATTCCACATCTGAGATAATAATAAAGAAATACGCATAATATTCAACCTCTATTGTGTGAGTCAAAATAATATCAGTACATGTTATCACTCACAATAAATGACATGTGGGAAATATAAACAAAAATTGTCCACCATGACTGGGCGCAATTTTAAAGTTCAATGTCGATCTCCGATGAGACCCGACAGGACAATATTTAACGTAAGGATCTCATCAAAATAACTTTCCTCTGTGACCGGTCTAGAATATAGATTTCTTAGTCGTCGGCGTCGTGTGCGAGTGTTAAGGCGCTTCCCTGACTTAATAGCCGGCCCACGTCTGCAGGAAACGCACCAGAAACAAAATACCCGAGGAGAAGCCTTCCGCTCGGCCACAACAGGGAGCGATATGACCAAGTAGCACATTTGACCCATGTGCGGAGAGACTGTCCGCATTTCCTCAAGCACACGACCGCTTCCCTTAAATTGGGAGACGCTCAAACAGTTATAATGATTTATGATACACTCCTGGAAATTGAAATAAGAACACCGTGAATTCATTGTCCCACGAAGGGGAAACTTTATTGACACATTCCTGGGGTCAGATACATCACATGATCACACTGACAGAACCACAGGCACATAGACACAGGCAACAGAGCATGCACAATGTCGGTACTAGTACAGTGTATATCCACCTTTCGCAGCAATGCAGGCTGCTGTTCTCCCATGGAGACGATCGTAGAGATGCTGGATGTAGTCCTGTGGAACGGCTTGCCATGCCATTACCACCTGGCGCCTCAGTTGGACCAGCGTTCGTGCTGGACGTGCAGACCGCGTGAGACGACGCTTCATCCAGTCCCAAACATGCTCAATGGGGGACAGATCCGGAGATCTTGCTGGCCAGGGTAGTTGACTTACACCTTCTAGAGCACGTTGGGTGGTACGGGATACATGCGGACGTGCATTGTCCTGTTGGAACAGCAAGTTCCCTTGCCGGTCTAGGAATGGTAGAACGATGGGTTCGATGACGATGTACCGTGCACTATTCAGTGTCCCCTCGACGATCACCAGAGGTGTACGGCCAGTGTAGGAGATCGCTCCCCACACCATGATGCCGGGTGTTGGCCCTGTGGGCCTCGGTCGTATGCAGTCCTGATTGTGGCACTCACCTGCACGGCGCCAAACACGCATACGACCATCATTGGCACCAAGGCAGAAGCGACTCTCATCGCTGATGACGACACGTCTCCATTCGTCCCTCCAATCACGCCTGTCGCGACACCATTGGAGGCGGGCTGCACGATGTTGGGGCGTGAGCGGAAGACGGCCTAACGGTGTGCGGGACCGTAGCCCAGCTTCATGGAGACGGTTGCGAATGGTCCTCGCCGATACCCCAGGAGCAACAGTGTCCCTAATTTGCTGGGAAGTGGCGGTGCGGTCCCCTACGGCACTGCGTAGGATCCTACGATCTTGGCGTGCATCCGTGCGTCGCTGCGGTCCGGTCGCAGGTCGACGGGCACGTGCACCTTCCGCCGACCACTGGCGACAACATCTATGTACTGTGGAGACCTCACGCCCCACGTGTTGAGCAATTCGGCGGTACGTCCACCCGGCCTCCCGCATACCCACTATACGCCCTCGCTCAAAGTCCGTCAACTGCACATACGGTTCACGTCCACGCTGTCGCGGCATGCTACCAGTGTTAAAGACTGCGATGGAGCTCCGTATGCCACGGCAAACTGGCTGACACTGCCGACGGCGGTGCACAAATGCTGCGCAGCTAGCGCCATTCGACGGCCAACACTGCGGTTCCTGGTGTGTCCGCTGTGCCGTGCGTGTGATCATTGCTTGTACAGCCCTCTCGCAGTGTCCGGAGCAAGTATGGTGGGTCTGACACACCGGTGTCAATGTGTTCTTTTTTCCATTTCCAGGAGTGTATTTGTCCCGCTTTAGCCTCACCGGTGGGCCGGTACATACCGCTCATGATAATTTTCGTACCATATATACATTCTAGAAATGATCAAAGCCCTTAGCCCGCTTTTTAGGTTGTTGGCAAGCGCACTAGCTTAGTCTTTCGGATCTCACTCAAAAAAAAAATTTTTAATTGGCACTTAGCGCAGTATTGATTTCCACTCTACAACTGTTTGTTGCACACGTGGTATGCTAAAGTAAATATTGTAAAAAAAGCCAGTGAATATTAGTATGCAGAGAGCACGTGATTGTACAAAACTTAAATGTAATTCGAAATATTGTTACAACTGTGGACCTGTTCTCTACTCTGTTTCTTTTTTTAATGTTAATTCAGCACCGATCTTGTTATTGAAACTGTGACTCATTAACGTGTAAGGTGAAATGCTGTATTCTCTTACATAAATGACTTCTGTATATGTGTAACCGGTTTACTGATCACTCAGATGTAAGCACAGGTAGTTAGTAGCATGGTCGTAGTTGGCGCCCTGATAATTGGTGGTGTCTGGTAGTACCCAGACAAGAAGCAGATAGTAGCGATTTTACTCAGTTTTCTGTTATGAATGAGTGATATTTTCTGGTATAATAAGTCATTATCGTCGCAACTATTAAAGGTCTAAGGTTGTATATTGGAAAGTGTTACATCATTATTTGGTTTGCCCATGTTGGGACAGATTAAACTGTTCCGTATTAATTACTGTTATTATTTCAACTTAATTTTGCATCAAGGAATGTTTTGTTCACAACAGGGTTTTCAATCCTGTTAAACTGATCCTTTCATGGTAAATGAAGCAGTAGTAATAATACTGAGCCCCATGTCTACACAAGCCCCTGCCCAAGACCCACTCCAACTAAATGCTGCGCTACAATTCAGCGCATTGTGTGCACTGGTTTCATGTCAAACGTCCGCCTGCAATTGTTTGTGAGCTGTGCTCGCTTTCAGTACCTAATCGAAAGCGCAATGTAGCGTCTCTGCCGGTCGCTAAGCAATGTTCTTCAAATGTTATCGGACAAATTCTACATTCAAGGCACGACCATTATGGACAGTTCCGTCTATCAAAGTAGAGACGGCATTTATCGACTGTGGATTGCAACCCACAGAGGGAATAAAGTGCCAGCCGTTTGTGCCAGCTTTGACACTTGGTCACCTGTCATACATTCTATACGACGTTCAGCGCATCTACCTGTTTTTGAATATGATCTTCAAACGCTCTGCTCCCAGATGCCAGTCCATTATTTAAGTACGATCTGGCTGGACATTACTAATGTCAACGTTGGCTTCAATCGTCTCGTTCAAGCACAATGGTCGGGTTTTCTCTGTGTATATACCGATGGCTCCGAAATTCCGCAAGAACAGCGTACAGGATGCGTTTTCTTCTGCCCTCAGATCCAGATCCGCAAAACCTTCGAACTGCCTACGAGCGCTTCTATTTTTACGGCGGAGACAGTGGCAGTTTTGGAAGCACTTAAGTTTGTCTCTAGCACTTACTTCCCCAAGATATTGATAGTATCTGACTCGCAAAGCGTTCTTAAAAACATTCAGTACAGTCGATGGAACAAAACATGGATGTGATATCTGAATATATTCGCAGCACACGCACGGGCCGGACAATCCATTTGTTGTGGGTCTTCCCACTCTGGTATCCTCTATGATGATGAAGCTGATGCATTAGCTAAACAAGCGGCAACCTTCGGCACCGTCCTGGATCTGCACCTTCCTTATACAGACTACTTACGTGACGTCTAGGATCACGCAAGACAACAATGGCAGGAAATGTGGAACGTTTCTCAACAGGCAAAAGGCGGTTATTATGCAGTTCTACAACCTCGGATTCCTTCACAGCCATGGTTCATGAACACACACATCTGGACCGATCCACGATTTCTACCATCATAAGACTCCGCTTCAATCATGCCTCTTTCCCACAACATCTACATCGGATCAACGATTACAGTTCACCAGCATGTGAGTGTGATCCTGAGTCGGAAGCTGATGTCAACCACATCTTATTTATGTGCCCCAAATTTGACCGTGAACGGTTGCTCTTTCTGAAGACATTGCTGAGTATGGGATACCATCTTCCTCAATCAGCTTCTTCTCTTTTGTGTACTAAAGACGTTCGTCTATATAAAGCGATAGTTAACTTCATCAAGAGTACTGGTCACAATCTGTAGGTTTTAATGGTGTACGTAAATTATAAATGTCTTGCTGATGAATAGGTGTGAATTGTAAGCCAAGGCACTTTTAATATTTTCCAATTCAATTCAATTTTTAAAACATTATGTACAAACCTGTAAATAAGCATGTATGTATTTGTTTATTCAATTATGTGTACGTTGTCACTATGTGTTGTCGATGGCTAAATTGAGTACACACTCAAAGGCCAAATAAAAAATTAAAAATTTTAAAAAAAATGTTATTCTGGGCATCCCACCAGGAGGCACGCGCTCGGTCCGGCGCGTTAACTTAACGCCTCTCTACATCGTATCTTCTTCTGTGATTGCTTACTCCTAGCAGGAGGAAAGCCTCCACCGCTCCGACAGGCGCTCATGGAGAACGTGATGGCTGTAAGCACCTGCCGGAATCGGGTCGTATTCTGAGCAGAAGAGTGGACTGCCAAATTCACTTGACTGGGAAACACGGTGCTCTAACTGCAAGGCCTCTTTGGGTTCACCCTACTGTTTATTGCCTGCAGATACACAGGTAGAGTGGAACGGCGGAAGCATGTGGTCTTGTTTCTTGAGCATCTTACTCTGTGCTGCAGGTTGCGTGTAGTCTGTGCTCCAGCTGAAGCACTCGATAAGACAGGTTTACCGACAGATCCTTTCGTGGATTTGAGTTTCCCTTACCTTCATGTACGCTTGTGGGTTCTTCCGCCTTGTACAATGTGGATAATTGATTCAAATGGCTCTGAGCACTATGGGACTTAACATCTATGGTCATCAGTCCCCTAGAACTTAGAACTACTTAAACCTAACTAACCTAAGGACATCACACAACACCCAGCCATCACGAGGCAGAGAAAATCCCTGACCCCGCCAGGAATCGAACCCGGGAACCTGGGCGTGGAAAGCGAGAACGCTACCGCACGACCACGAGATGCGGGCAATGTGGATAATTCACAAGATTGTCAGCTGTACCTGTAACATGTGTTCACCGTGCAGATAAGTTAAATTTTTTTGTCTTATTGAGCTCACTGCGGTGATCTGGTACTAAATGTATTTATATATATATTTTAATTCAATTATCAAGAGCATAAGTGAGTGACGGGTGTTTCTTCTTTTTAATTTGTTAATATATCTAATTATTGCCCATTTCTTTACTACTGCTCTTTCTTAGTTAGAACTGCGTGGGGATCAGGTTAAAGGTAGTTGTAATTGCTCACTTATTACCACTGAGAACAGTTGAGCGTTAGTGTGGGTATTCTGACTCAAATTAATTATTAGTGGCCACTTCTAGATATTTTTTATCATAGCTCACTTTTCTTTTAGTGAAAGCAGTTGGACGTTGTGTCATGAATTTTATTGTACTGGTTGATCATTGTCTGTTGTTCTTATAGCGTCTGGTCTGAACTGATGACTAAACGTCCATTTTTATTGGCTTCATTAGTAGGTAATTTACTAATGATGATGTTTTCCTCCTTGTTTTAGCGCGTAGGTGCTTGGTCAGTACAGGTGGAAACAGAGCTACTCAAGAACTTAAAATCGGCTTATGTTAAACAGTACAATATTTCAAATTGCAGAATTTTACTATCTACCTGACTGTATGTTTTAAAGATCCCGTACTTGTTAGAGGGTTTCTGACTCAATAAAGTACATTTTTGATATTTACGAAGAAATGTTTTTATTGGTATAGATGTTATATGATTATTTACCCAGCGCCTTACTGCTCCCATATCCTCGTTAGCTGCATTGTTTCAGTTTGGGATGCCGAAACGACCATGTTTCGTAAAAGTGATGCACAGGATTTGCCTTATCTCTGTTTATCAGACAAAGATTCGCACTCTAAAAGAAGAATCGCATCACTTCAACCTTCAGTTTGCATATGTATCTCGAATGATATTACAAGGCGACTTATTTTCGTGTCGCCCTCAGACTTGAACGAAGAAAACACTAAATGAGACTTTCCTACAAAAACACAGTAGTGTCTAAGTAAAACTTATTGGTCAAAATATATATTTCTTCAAGCAGCGCAACCTTTCAATTGGGACAATGAAGAGATTACTTGTGATCTATGTGAAGCACGTTCAGTCTTGCAATATTCCCAGTTATTTATACCTCCGTTGTAGCGTAGGGTTTGGTTGGAAAGTGAATGTGCACTCGTGGGCTCCGTTTGACAAATAATATTAATTAAACAAAAAATCTTTCCCTATGGTAAAGAAAGTAGCTATTTTACTGACTGGATTCAAATATACAGTCCCTGAATTACTGAGCATTAGAACGATACAATAAATCAATTAAAATTTATTCACCAAAGTAATAAAACAAAGTGAAATTAACATCTCCCTACTAATGTTATATTTGGGGCAATAGCAAGAACACAGTTTTTCACAATAGTCGATGTTTTGGTCTGAAAATGTAATAATCGCAAAATGAAAAAATCCTTCAGTTGGAACCAATTCCATGCAGAAAATAAAATAAGAATACCAGACTTCAGACTTTATAATTAGGTAGTCATGCATGTACAGTGAAATCAACTGCTACATGTACTACTCACTGTTAGCAGCCTACAGTCAAACAACCAGAATACTACGTACGGAAAATCAGCTATTACAGTTCTCTGTACAAATGTACAGGTCACTAATATATTACACACTACGCCAAAAAAAAAAAAAAAAAAAAACGCACCACGAAGAAATTATCCGAATGGGATGAAGATTGTCAGATGCGGTATATATTTGCAGACAAACAAACGTTTATAATTTCAGGAAATTTTGATGATTTATTCAAGAGAAAGAGATTCACAAAATGAGCAAGTCAATAACATGTTGGTCCTCCTCTGGTCCATATTCAGTTATTCAGCATGGCAGTGATTGACAGAGTTGTTGGATGTCCTCCTAAAGGACATCGCGCCCAATTTTGTCCAATTGGCGCGTTAGATAGTCAGAATCGCGGAGAGCCCTGCCGATAATGCTCCGACGTTCTCAGCTGGGGAGAGATCCGGCGAACTTGCTGGCCAAGGTAGGGTTTGGCAAGCACTAGGAACTCTCACCGACTGTGGGTGGGAATTATCTTGCAGAAATGCAAGTACAGGATGGCTTGCCATGAATTCCATGAACAAACCTTGCTAAAGAATTGTATATGAACAGAGGCCTTAGTTGAAGAGAAAATAAGTTAACAACTTGATGCAAAATTACTTGTGGTATACAAATACTGTGCTAGAAGAATATTCGCAAAGCGAATTCTCTTAAACTAAAAAAAAAGTGTACTCGGCGTGCATTGCCAAGTTATTTTGTAGGTGGTAAACAGCTAAAGCGTTGCCGAAGGGCAAGGAAAAAAATGTCTATAGCGAAACACATTCTGTGACGGAGACGAAGCTGCAACTGTTGTTCCCCATCGAAGAGGAAACTGAATCTGGATGAGATGGCTGTGGACCAAGCTCTTATAGATTCGCAGGTGCCACTCTCTAGTAAGCTTCCAACCCCTAAAAGTAGGGTCGTTCACATTTCAAGTGGAAGGGCACGGGCGGAAAGCTACCTGCTGTGGAATAGGGAAGTGACCGCGTTTTCTGCTGACATTAGCATTCTGGGGCAGTCCTAAACGTAAGAAAAGTGGCCCTCACTGAGTTATTAGGCGTGCACATGCGTGGAAGAAGAAGGGACCCTTTAAAACTTGAAGAATTTCCAGATTTTGGTTTCCCAGTACTTTAGGAATAATTGCAATAATATCAGTTTTCCCTCGAGCCTTTATTAATAGCTTGAACTGCAATTGAAAGTTAAAGGAACACAAAAAGAAACTGACATAAAAAATTGAGTAAACTGGTGGGTTCATAATTAAAGGGACCCGAAACTACTGCACCGTGTCCAACGGCTCTTATGTTTCACCCGCGGCCAGATAAAAGTTTTCGTGGCCTTTCGGTGCTGCTCCCCGCCAAAGGAATCTCTGTCTGCGCGGGCATCACCGCCAACGCCACTGGTGTGGATGTGTAAGGACACAGCGAGTCAGCGGGATGAATCGGTGGACAGCCAGCGAGTACGAAGTTTACTGCAGGGATGGAGTGCTAAGGAGCAGTGACTGAATCCACTAACGTTCTATGCAGGGCAAGGCCGCAGAGTGCGGACGTAACAGGCCAGGAAGGAGGCTGGTGTCTTTCCCGGATGAGAGGACGGCGATTACAGACCACCTGCAGGCAGGCTGTTTCACAAGATGTGCTTTCGAGTTTATCTATAGAACTAGTGGACTGATTTGATTCAGAGCTGCGTACAGTGTATGGTGCAAGCAGAGTGTCATATTACACGAGGAATAACTGTTTGCATATTGTTGTGTGCACATTGTGCCTATGGTTGCTGTGTGGTGGTCATGTTACTAGTAGTGAGTAGCTGGCGGAGGAAGTAATTAGTAGATGTATTAATTTTCTATATTTAGTTGGTTCTGACTGACGGATATTGTTAATTTTCTGCTTTTGTACTTTCAGTCTAAGAGCTCGAATATTGTGAAGTATTTGTGTTCTTAAATGTTTATTTCATACTGTAATAGTGAAGCCACAATCACAGTGTATAAATTTTTTTCTTTTTAAAGAAGTTTTTCTTTTTAAAGAAAAAAATTTATGTACTGTGGCTATGGCTCATTATTGCAGTGTCAAATAAACATTAAATAACACAAAAAACTTCAGAATATTCGAGCTCTTAGACTGAAAGTACAAAAGCACAAAATTAATAACATGTCACTATGGCTTCACTATTGTAGTGTCAAATAAACATTTAAGTTCAATTTGGTCACATTTCTACCGACAATTATGTCAGAATACAGTTTGTGTCCAGATTCAGTGTTGCCAGACAGTATTAATTTCAAAATGTTCTACTATTACGTTGAAGAAACTTTAATTCATTTATTGTTTTCTCCTCACGTCCATTGCTTCAGAAGATATTGTCGGAGAAGAAGCCCAGTAGCACCGCGGTGTAGTGGGTATGATAGTTAAATGTTGCATAGAGCCTCCTGAGTTCGAAACTCACATGGACCGTACAATTTTTAATTCTAAATTCGGTTCGAGTACAATTTAGAAGTATCCACAAGAGTCAGGAATCATTGTACTGGAACGTTCTGTAGCCGTATGTATACTGTATGTTTTCTGGTCGGAGACTGTACGCTACGTGCTCTTGTATGCGCAAGTGGTGAATAAACCTTTGTTAAGTGAATCACAAGAGGAGGAGGTATACTTGGAAAAGGCCGGGAGATACGGGAAGATTTCAATTAGATTACATCATGGTCAGACAGAGATTCCGAAATCAGATATTGGATTGTAAGGCGTACCCAGGAGCAGATATAGACTCAGATCACAATATAGTAGTGATGAAGAGTAGGCTGAAGTTCATTAGTCAGAAAGAATCAATACGCAAAGAAGTGGGATACGGAAGTTCTAAGGAATGACGAGATACGTTTGAAGTTCTCTAACGCTTTAGATACAGCAATAAGGAATAGCGCAGTAGGCAACATAGTTGAAGAGGAATGAACGTCTCTAAAATGGGCCATCAGACAAGTTGGGAAGGAAACCATAGGTACAAAGAAGGTAGCTGCGAAGAAACCATGGGTAACAGAAGAAATACTTCAATTGATTGATGAAAGGAGGAAGTACAAACATGTTCCGGGAAAATCAGGAATACAGAAATACAAGTCGCTGAGGAATGAAATAAATAGGAAGTGCAGGGAAGCTAAGACGAAATGGCTGCAGGAAAAATGTGAAGACATCGAAAAAGATATGATTGTCGGAAGGACAGACTCAGCATACAGGAAAGTCAAAACAACCTTTGGTGACATTAAAAGCAACGGTGGTAACATTAAGAGTGCAACGGGAATTCCACTGTTAAATGCAGAGGAGAGAGCAGATAGGCGGAAAGAATACATTGAAAGCCTCTATGAGGGTGAAGATTTGTCTGATTTGATAGAAGAAGAAACAGGAGTCGATTTAGAAGAGATAGGGGATCCAGTATTAGAATCGGAATTTAAAAGAGCTTTGGAGGACTTACGGTCAAATAAGGCAGAAGGGATAGATAACATTCCATCAGAATTTCTAAAATCATTAGTCGAAGTGGCAACAAAACGACTATTCACGTTGGTGTGTAGAATATATGAGTCTGGCGACATACCATCTGACTTTCGGAAAAGCATCATCCACACAATTCCGAAGACGGCAAGAGCTGACAAGTGCGAGAATTATCGCACAATCAGCTTAACACCTCATGCATCGAAGCTGCTTACAAGAATAATATACAGAAGAATGGAAAAGAAAATTGAGAATGCGCTAGGTGACAATCAGTTTGGCTTTAGGAAAAGTAAAGGCACGAGAGAGGCAATTCTGACGTTACGGCTAATAATGGAAGCAAGGCTGAAGAAAAATCAAGACACGTTCATAGGATTTGTCGATCTGGAAAAAGCGTTCGACAATATAAAATGGTGCAAGCTGTTCGAGATTCTGAAAAAAGTAGGGGTAAGCTATAGGGAGAGACGGGTCATGTACAATATGTACAACAACCAAGAGGGAATAATAAGAGTGGACCATCAACAACGAAGTGCTCGTATTAAGAAGGGTGTAAGACAAGGCTGTAGCCTTTCGCCCCTACTCTTCAATCTGTACATCGAGGAAGCAATGATGGAAATAAAAGAAAGGTTCAGGAGTGGAGTTAAAATACAAGGTGAAAGGATATCAATGATACGATTCGCTGATGACATTGCTATCCTGAGTGAAAGTGAAGAAGAATTAAATGATCTGCTGAACGAAATGAACAGTCTAATGAGTACACAGTATGGTTTGAGAGTAAATCGGAGAAAGACGAAGGTAATAAGAAGTAGTAGAAATGAGAACAGCGAGAAACTTAACATCAGGATTGATGGTCACGAAGTCAATGAAGTTAAGGAATTCTGCTACCTAGGAAGTAAAATAACCAATGACGGACGGAGCAAGGAGGACATCAAAAGCAGACTCGCTATGGCAAAAAAGGCATTTCTGGCCAAGAGAAGTCTACTAGTATCAAATACTGGCTTTAATTTGAGGAAGAAATTTCTGAGGATGTACGTCTGGAGTACAGTATTGTATGGTAGTGAAACATGGACTGTGGGAAAACCGGAACAGAATAGAATCGAAGCATTTGATATGTGGTGCTATAGACGAATGTTGAAAATTAGGTGGACTGATAAGGTAAGGAATGAGGAGGTTCTACGCAGAATCGGAGAGGAAAGGAATATGTGGAAAAGACTGATAAGGAGAAGTGACAGGATGATAGGACATCTGCTAAGACATGAGGGAATGACTTCCATGGTACTAGAGGGAGCTGTAGAGGGCAAAACCTGTAGAGGAAGACAGAGATTGGAATACGTCAAGCAAATAATTGAGGACGTAGGTTGCAAGTGCTACTCTGAGATGAAGAGGTTAGCACAGGGGAGGAATTCGTGGCGGGCCGCATCAAACCAGTCAGTAGACTGATGACCCAGAAAAAAGTGAAGTTAGTGCTCGTCATTCATCTAATTACATCTTCTTCTACGTGATATTATTCTGCTGGAGTCGCCGAGTTTTCGGACTTGTGATAGCGCACATTTTCGACGACACAGTGGCGCCCATCAGGCCCCGACAGAGCCGCCGTTTACGTGGCTAGAAACCCGAATTCGAGTGTATTCAACAGATCGCAATCTATAGGAGACAGAAGAAGAAGAGGACGTTACGATGACAGCAACTGTGTGCCACCACATGAGACATCCTTCCGGGTTCTCTGGTGACGATAGCCAATATCCAAACAAGTAACTGAAGGTATATGGGCGTATAGCCAAATTTAACAAATGGGATGACACCGTGTGCTTGGCTAACGTATTTTCTACTTGGAGGACACTGCCAAGCAATGGTATGAGAACATCGAGGAGAAGTTCATAAGCTGGGAAGTATTCCAGACGGAACTGAGCAAGTATTTCGGTGACACACAACGACAGAAGTGCAAGGCTGAAGATAAATTAAAGTGCAGGGCACAGCGTCCAGGAGAAACTACAGCATCCTACATTCAAGACGTCTTGGAGCTGCGTAAAATAGTAGATCCTAGAATGAAGGAGGAAGATAAGGTTTCACATCTCATGAAAGGTGTTGCTGAGGACATGTATCAAGCCCTACTCCTGAAGGAGGTTTCGACAGCAGACTACTTATAAAATGGTGCCAGTATATCGAGACAATGCATCAAAAAAGAATTAAACACAAGAAGTTTGAACGACTTCCAAACGCCGTACCGATGTCTGTGATGGAGGAAGCAACTGATTTGACAAGTGTTCTTCGTTAGATAGAGAGGGAGGAAGTTCAGAAGGTACTTGGATTGCACGACGAGCAAAAAACCGAGAGGCTTCAACAGATTCAACAGATCAAAAGGGAGGAAGTGGGACAGACATTGAAGCCAAATCCCACGCCCTTCTTTTCCCTTTCAAACGGTGAAAAAGTCGAGACCCAGGCGAAGTTGCGTTCCTGCAATGCCGCAAGAGAAACCTGTTTGGGCACCAAGGAACACTAACGTCTGGAGGACCCAGGATAACCACCCAGTATGTTTCCAATGCGAACGACAGTGATATGTGTTGCGCTATTGTCGAGAAAGGCGGCAGATATTTGAAGACGCCCGCGCCAGAAGACAGCAGACCGATCTTATCCGACTCAAACTCCGGGACGGTGAAGATAAACAAAAAGATGTGGGTCCAGGGCGACGTAGGTCACCATCGCCGCAAGCTAGCGGCTGGAGAGGACGATCCCCAACTCGCCGATCAAGGTCTCCACCGCCGTTTAGAAGCTCCAGCCGATCACCTAGCCGCCGCAACCTGGAAAGCTAAAGGGTGCGACCTTCCTTGGAGGTGAGGCCGCGGAAGTGAAAAATCCTCCGCCGTCTATCACTACAAAAATGATACTAAACTACGTCGATATCCTCGTGGATGGCCGACCAGCCCAAGGACTTGTGAACTCTGGAGCATCATGTTCAGCCATTTCGGAGAAGTACCGTCGTCAATTGCAGAAAACCTACAGGAAGATGTACCATTCGTGTGTACATAAGTGGCCATGCACAGCCCTTAGAATTCATCGTCTTACAAGAGTGTAGTCATGATGTCATTCTCGGATGGGACTTTTTGAAAGCTTCTGAGGCAATTATAGATTGTGGTCGCTCGAAGATTATGCTTGACGAGATGAGGTACTGTGGACAGGAAGATACGCTTCCGAATGTGTGGAGACTATGTGTGCTGGATGAAGTGATAAATCCTGCAGTAAGCGCTAGAAAGTTAACTGTCACGTGTCATACCATGCATCAACTCATGGACCTTGTAGAAGAATGTAAGAGAAGCATACCACTGAAGAATAACTTGGTCATCCCAGCCTCTGTAGTTTCATTTAAGAACGGATTCTGTGAATTGTGGATAGTTAACTGTCGCCGAGAACCGCAGATCTTTCCAAGATGCATGTGTGTAGCAAACGCTGAGCCGTTAACTGAAGAACAGCTGAGTGTCATAGACACCTCCCATGCCAAGTCTATGGGCGAAATTAGCGCTACCACTACGAGACAAGATCTTCTAGCTCGACTATCACCAGATCTCACTAAGGAACAACAGAAGAAGCTACTTGCCATTCTTCAAGAGTTCTCTGAATGTTTCAATCCACAGGTGAAGTGCAGATTAGACAAATCGACGGTGAAGCACCGGATTAGCACTGGAGGCCATCAACCAATAAGCCAGAGAGCATACCGTGCGTCAGCAGAGGAACACTGAATAATTCGCAACGTGGTAGAGAAACCCTAATAAGATAACTAAAAAGGACGTTTACCCTCTCCTACGAATTGATGATACACTAGATTGTCTGAAGGGAGCCAAGTTTTTCTCAACAATGGACATATACTCGTGTTATTGTCAAATCGAAGTACATGAGGCTGATCGTAAGAAAAGTGCATTCATCACCCCTGAGGGCCTGTATGAGTTCAAGGCAATGCCGTTTGGTTTGTGTAACGCACCAGCAACTTTTGAACGGAGGATGGATAATCTTCTAAGGCACCTGAAGTGGAGGATGTGTCTTTGTTATTTGGGATTATAGAGTTCTCAGAGACATTTGATGAACATATAAAAATACTGAGGGCCGTTCTTAAGTGCCTCCAACGAGGCGGACTGAAACTTTATCCAAGAAAGTGTCTCTTTAGAGCAAAAGAAATCAAAATACTTGGACACCTTGTATCAAACGAAGGTGTGCGGCCAGACCCAGAAAAGGTGAGATCTATAACGCAATTTCCTATTCCTAAAAGTATTAAAGATGTGAGAAGCTTCCTCGGATTACGTTCTTATTACCGTCGTTTTATCAAAGACTTTTGTATCAAAGCTACGCCACTCCAAGAGTTGTTGAAAGCTGATGCTAAATTTATCTGGGGTGGTGCTCAACAAGATTCTTTCGATGTGCTGCGAAAAACTCTGACGGATGACCCTGTACTTGGTCTGTATGATGAGAGAGCATCTACGGAACTACACACAGATGCCAGTGGGTATGGCATCGGTGTTGTTCTGGTGCAAATTTCGGATGGAGAAGAGAAGGTTATATAGCCTATGCTTCTGGGACACTTACACTAAAGAAAGAGAATGTCTTGCTGTGACCTGGGCCATGTGCAGATTTCGGAACTATCTCCATGGAAGGTCATTCACAATTGTTACAGACCATCATTCACTTTGTTAGTTGACAGGTCTTCAGGATCCAACAGGACGACTCGCCAGGTGGGCACCACGTCTTCAAGAGTATGACATTACCATAGTGTACAAAAGTGGAAGAAAACACCAAGATGCCGACTGTCTCTCAAGATCTCTCAAGGTTGCCTTAAATCGGTCAGAGGATGTGAAAGGACAAGTTAAGGTAGTTAATGGATTACTTTGCAAGAAAAACTTTCATCCGTTTGGAAAGAGGTGACTACCAGTGATTCCTAAACACATGCACTTAGAAGTTCTACAGAAATTCCATGTCACACCTTACACCGGACATTTAGGATTTACTAAGACATACGATAGAATCCGCAAGAGATTTTTCTGGCCAGGTTTATTTAGGTCCGTCACTATGTGTCGCACTGTTGCGAGTGCCATAGGAGAAAGGCAGTTCCTCAGAAACCACCGGGTCGGCTCATACCAATTTGACCAGCCGAAACGCCTTTCCAGTGTGTTGGGATTGACCTCCTCGGACGATTTCCTACATCTGCTAGTGGCAATAGATGGATTATTGTTTGCACTGATTATCTAATACGCTACGCCATTACAAAAGCCGTGAATACAGCCGAAGCATCCGAGGTAGTGAAATTCATCGTGGAAACATTGTATTAAAAGACGGTACCCCAAGCTCGTTAATTACGGATGGAGCGAAAGTTTTTCAATCGAATCTTGTGACAGAGATAAACCGTCGGTGCAACATTACTCTTCACATGACGACTGCCTACCATCCGGAAACTAAGTGGCTTACTTAACGCCTTAATAAGACCTTGACCGACATGGTATCAATGTTCGTCAATGTTGAGCAGAGCAACTGGGATGAGGTGCTTGCTACCTTTCGTGGCATTTGCTTTCAACACCGCCAAGCAAGACACCACAGGATTTACGCCATTTTTCCTAGTGCATGGGCGTGAGGCGGCTACAAAGATGGACACTGTATTTCCGTTACAACCTGATAACGTGGACGACGATGACATCGGCCAGGTATTAACCAGAGCTGAGGAAGCTCAGCAGTTAGCTCGACTCCGCGCGCTGCAGGCTCAAGAAAACGATCGCCGAAGGTATGACGCGAGCGACCGCCCTGTTGTCTACCAGACTGGTGACCTCGTCTGGATTTTCACTCCTGTTCGGATGGTTGGTCTCTCTGAGAAGCTCCTCAGCGCTACTTTGGACCTTATAAGGTTGTAAGACAGTTGTCTCATGTTACTTATGAAGTTGAAGATTTCGACCCCTACACAAGATGACGAAAGATGAGAGATACGGGCCACGTCCTTCGAATGAAGCCCTATAAGGATTCTGCAACCCAAGGTAAATTCGAAGCTCCAGCGACAAGCAACAAGCGGAAAGGTGACGAAGAGCGTAGCGGCAAAAGAAGTTCTAAGAAGATCACCGCCAGGGCGAGAATAAGTTACCAGGAGTCGGAGTTTGCAGGACCGATGACTCGTTTTCGGACTAGGACGACGTAACACCGAGACGCTGTTCTCTTAAGGAGGGAGCAATTTCGCAGCAGAAGCTGAGTAACACAGTCGTGTAGTGGTTATGATACTAAACTTGCATAGAGGGTAGTGAGTTCAAAACTCACCCGGGCTGTACAATTTTATTTCTATATTCGGTTCGAGTACATTCTAGAAGTATCCACAAATGTCAAGAATCATTGTACTGGAATGTTCTGTAGCCGTACATATACTGTATGTGTTCTGGCCGGAGGAAGTTCGCTGCGCGCTTTTGTATGTGCAAGTACTAAATAAACCTTTGTTAAGTGAAGTTACTCTTTGTCATTCGTCTAATTACACCTTCTTCTACATGAGAATATTATTGAGCCAACATATAAATTCAATATGCTAAACTCCTATTTTGTTTATTGTAAAGGTATAATTTTTTGGTTTAGTAAATACTGCTTGTAAAGTAAGCCCACGCTTACACTACCCAGAGCCCAAACCACAATTCAACCAAAACCCGTGATAAAATTAGTAACAAAGTGTGCTTTTGCACTGTGCCAGCATGGTTCCCATAAATTTGCAGTATTATATTTTAAATTAGAGAGTGTTTCTTGCTTTCCCATTGTTGTTGGCGGTACGAAAGTTAGGGACATGCCAAGTATACAGCGCAGGGAAGAGTTGTCAGACAGATTAGCCATTTGTGAGTCACGCTGCTGTGAGTTCACATTTGGCAGCATTTGGCAGCATTTCGGCAGGTCATGGGTGAGCCGTTGCAATTGACTGGGAGAGAGCAGACGGATGTGCTCATTTAATTAAAAAGTATTTGTTTGGCCACCTCAGAATTTTAGTTATTGTTAATATTTTTTGAAGACTGAGTCACCTTCCAAGGGCCAGTTGCATAGGTTGCAAGCAACGTCCACGCACTATGGGAATATAATTAATGAGTTCATGTTATTAATTGAGGAGGGTGAACCTAGACTGGCCTTCAATGAGCTACAGGCGTTACCAAGGAAAGTGGAAGCTGATAAGGAACGTACTAAACTTATTAAAGTAAGTCCCTCAATGAGAAATACCAAGGAACCAGTAAGATTCTTGAAAATTGTTGATTTTAATCTTGGCTATAGTAAATTCTGGTAAAGGTTTCATCGTGCAAACTCGTGTATCGATGGCCAGTGTAGCGGCTGTATTGCTTCAAGACTGTCCAGAGCGGTGAAGGCCAGTGTCTTATGTCTCTATACAAGTAACACAATTTTTGGAGAATTACTCTGTGTACTGACTTGAAGCATTGGCAGCTATGTTCGTACTGGAGGAATTAAGGTTGTATCCAGAGCACAAAACCTCAGACAATCAGGCTCTGAGTTGGTTTCTGGTACGGTCGGGGCGTATAGGCCGAACCGCGAAGTGGGCTATGAAATTTTTGGTTTTGCAGTTGGTGGCCAGACATGTAAGAGACAAGGATAATGTTACTGTGGACTGACTGCATCGCTGTTTTTCAGAATATTCAAAATAAAATGAGGTGAGTGTATGTGAACAGGATAGTAAGCCACGGGGGGATTTCACAGCGCTGTTCAAGGGTATCGTCAAGTATCAGGAAGAGGCTGAGGCCTTATGGGCTACTAGGTGGCGAAAAAAATTAAAGGAAGTGATTCGACAATATTCGATGAGAAATGTGGTGCTGCCTTGTAATGCTGAACAAAGTAATCGCTGAAATATGGTGGTGCTTGGTCGAATAGTACCAATGTTGTTTGCCTGTATCGTGGCTATAGTGCGGATATGCAGAACAGGTTCCATTAGTAAACCACTACAAGGCACTACACATGGCGTGTTAGCCTCTAATCGAGTACAAACAATCATTGAGGAATTGCATATTCATTTTTGGTCTGTTTACGACTTCATAGGAAGGAAACAAGTGTGCTGCTGTACGCATTGATGCAAGGTTCGTTAGTTGGTTCCTACTAAATAGGCGACCAAGCAATCTGTGATGTGTTTGTTGAAGACCAGTTTCGGTACCTTTGTTTCCTCTTGAGCTTTAGTTTACGATAATGCTGCAGCATTTACGTCCTTTCAGTTTAGAAATAGCCCATTGTACTACTGTAGCCACACCACACGAACCCATCGTTCGTGAAGACAGTGAACCGTGACCTAAAGGTGGCTTAAACTGCTTATAATCATTCTGATTACATACACTGGGTGAATTTGGAATGTCTTTAACACAGTGAGGCACAAAAACATGCTCGTGGCATTAATGTTAATATTTGGAACTCCCCATTGTCTAGCTTGAAGTCGAGCGACTATTTATTGTTCAGTAGTATGACTCTTAAGGAGATCAGGGAGAGCTGGCATAGTGCCTGGAAGCGTTACATTGGTGACCCATAAGCAACGGTCTCGGGAACAAATTCAGGGACACTCTCTAATCCTTTTAGATTATATATCAGGAGTTTCGGTAAGTTGAGTAGAGTAAGTGCTAAGTTGATGGTAAATCCCCTGCAACATATTAAAAAATCTTTTGAAGTTTTTCGGTTTATGACCACAGTCCTAGTTTTAATTAAGGATGTTCTACGACAGCGGAAACCAGGGCAGATACATTACAGTTTAAAGGAGCATGCGATCAGTAAGGTATGTTGTAAATGTGCAACCCTGTAGTGTTGCCGCAAGCTGATTTTATTGTGTTCCAGTATCCGCGTGTCTCCTTCAGCCAGTTGGAGGAGTTTGAGGCAAGAGTTTCGGAAGAGGAGCGCCACTTTTGTTTCATCAGAGAGAAGTATCGCTGAGCTTTTGATGCTGCACGCCGCAACAAAGCTCTATATTTGCGCGGGCATCGACGCCAGCGCCACTAGGCTGAAGGTGCGAGGGCAGAGCGTGTCAACGGCGTGGGTCGGTGAACAGTCAAGGAGTACCAAGTTTACTACAGGGGTACCGTGCTGAGGAGCCGGTACTGTACCCACTAACGTTCGATGCCACAAAGTACGGACACAAGAGGCCTGTAGAGTGTTTGGTGTCTTTCCCCGATGAGACAACGGCGATTACTCAAGTTCCGCAGGCAGGAGATTCCGTTCTATAAGAGGAGCACTAGCAGTGTACTTTGGTGACCTGTAGTGGGACATTGGTTGGTTGATTGGAATCAGAGCTGTGTACAGTGTGCACTGAGTATAGCGATTTTGCCTGTCTACACACAGAAGAAGTGCGTGCACAGTATTTTGTGGTGCGGTTTAATATGTACTGGGCGTACGGTTGTTGTCTTGAAATGAGAGCTCTGTAAATCCCGTTTGTAATCATGTCGTTGTGACCATAGCCACAATTATATATATTGTTTCACAGAAAATTCAGTTCGTTATTACTTGCAGCAGACGGCAGAGAAATAAATCCGGCTCATACCGTGTGTCACAACCATCGTCTGGAGCAGACAAGTAGTACAATGTTGCAGAAGGTAGGGTGTTACACGTTATACATTTCCACATCGAGCTAAGCCATAATCAGAAGCATAAAAGGTGCACCAAATGCGTCATTCTGCGAGCGTTGCAGTATGCAACCATAGCGTGTGACCTCCGAGCTCAGCCGCTCCACTCCGTCCTACCACTGACGGGATGTGCGAAGGCAAGAGGAAATGACGATAACTGAGACACCACGGTGGCGACAAGTTCGCCTCCAGATAGTGAGGACAAAGGAGTGCGTCACCGGCCACAATGACGTTACGTCCAGCTTAGATTCGACCATTTCCGAATCCTCAGCCTTAGTGTTTGGATACCCGGTCTGCCTCTCTGATTCCAACGGAAACACAGTCTCGCTAATTACAGGATAACTTGGTTGGCGAATCGTGGTGTGCTGCCCGCTGCCGCGAGAAGACTTCATCTCCGAGAAGCGGTTTTAATGGGACTTCCCGCTGCAGGCTTGTACGTCTGTTTAGCTGCCGCCATGTTTGAAGATGTAGGCGATCTTTGGCCTTCTCCTGCTGAAGTACGGTACGAAGTGACAGTAAACAACCACCTACAAACTGTTGGGCGACACACCTGCGCATCGCCTACCTGGTTGTACGCTGTGTGGGTTCTGGGCTTCGGCCTTCATGACAGCCGCCATCCGTGATTCGCTGTTTGCACCGGCTCAAGCGCGTGCCCATCCTCGAGAGTGCTAGGACGGGCCGCATTAGCTGCCGGTGAGTGTTGGTATACTCTGTTCATGCTAAGAATAAACCTCATGTAAATAATCACAAACGGCGCGATGATTGGCCAGAACTACACAAGTGTTCTTACGCTCTTAAAACTAGGTCCTACTTATGTATTAGATGCGTTAGTGCTAAGTTACGTTAAATGAAACTAAGGTCTTGTAATTTATTAACAGCCATTGACGTTTCTCTTAATCACGCTTCAGCTACGTAGTTTTTATTTCAAAAATCGTGTACAGCCACAGTCTGTACTGTTGTGCTCTGATTGTGGCGTTGTTAATACGCAGTATGAAATTCTCTGAGCCTTCTTCCTATTCCGTACTGAAATACGCGTGTGGAACGCGGTTTAAAAGTGCAGAGAAACAGGTTTCTCTTAATGTTTTTCAAAAATTTACAGAAAAGGTCGCCTTTGAAATATTCCGAGGGATTGTATTTGATATGGTTCAGCTACAGACAAACGTTATCTATGTAGCGAAATCGGTTGCGTAGCAGTTTGATAACCTACTGCAGCTAATGAATCGCTGGTTCAATGTCTCTCCTTAGTCGTTCTTCTTTTCGTTCAATTAAAAATACCTACATCTCTTAATTGTGAAATTCATCTCATTTTTATGAATAACGCACATCTTCTTGTTTCTAATTACATATTGCACGCGAAATTCCTGTTTCCATTTCAAATATAAATTTCTCAATTATCGATATTTTATGAAAGATTGTAAATAAAGGTTGCTTAAGTTAAGAAAACATAACAGTTTAATTTTTAGGGAAAAAATGAAAACTCTTCATTTGAGCTATGTCCATTGTCTTATACACTCCTGGAAATTGAAATAAGAACACCGTGAATTCATTGTCCCAGGAAGGGGAAACTTTATTGACACATTCCTGGGGTCAGGTACATCACATGATCACACTGACAGAACCACAGGCACATAGACACAGGCAACAGAGCATGCACAATGTCGGCACTAGTACACTGTATATCCACCTTTCGCAGCAATGCAGGCTGCTATTCTCCCATGGAGACGATCGTAGAGATGCTGGATATAGTCCTGTGGAACGGCTTGCCATGCCATTTCCACCTGGCGCCTCAGTTGGACCAGCGTTCATGCTGGACGTGCAGACCGCGTGAGACGACACTTCATCCAGTCCCAAACAGGCTCAATGGGGGACAGATCCGGAGATCTTGCTGGCCAGGGTAGTTGACTTACACCTTCTAGAGCACGTTGGGTGGCACGGGATACATGCGGACGTGCATTATCCTGTTGGAACAGCAAGTTAGCTTGCCAGTCAAGGAATGGTAGAACGATGGGTTCGATGACGGTTTGGATGTGCTGTTCACTATTCAGTGTCCCCCTCGACGATCACCAGAGGTGTACGGCCAGTGTAGGAGATCGCTCCCCACACCATGATGCCGGGTGTTGGCCCTGTGTGCCTCAGTCATATGCAGTCCTGATTGTGGCGCTCACCTGCACGGCGCCAAACACGCATACGACCATCATTGGCACCAAGGCAGAAGCGACTCTCATCGCTGAAGACGACACGTCTCCATTCGTCCCTCCATTCACGCCTGTCGCGACACCACTGGAGGCGGGCTGCACGATGTTGGGGCGTGAGCGGAAGACGGCCTAACGGTGTGCGGGACCGTAGCCCAGCTTCATGGGGACGGTTGCGAATGGTCCTCGCCGATACCCCAGGAGCAACAGTGTCCCTAATTTGCTGGGAAGTGGCGGTGCGGTCCCCTACGGCACTGCGTATGATCCTACGGTCTTGGCGTGCATCCGTGCGTCGCTGTGGTCCGGTCCCAGGTCGACGGGCACGTGCACCTTCCGCCGACCACTGGCGACAACATCGATGTACTGCGGAGACCTCACGCCCCACGTGTTGAGCAATTCGGCGGTACGTCCACCCGGCCTCCCGCATGCCCACTATATGCCCTCGCTCAAAGTCCGTCAGCTGCACATACGGTTCACGTCCACACTGTCGCGGCATGCTACCAGTGTTAAAGACTGCGATGGAGCTCCGTATGCCACGGCAAACTGGCTGACAGTGACGGCGGCGGTGCACAAATGCTGCGCAGCTAGCGCCATTCGACGGCCAACACCGCGGTTCCTGGTGTGTCCGCTGTGCCGTGCATGTGATCATTGCTTGTACAGCCCTCTCGCAGTGTCCGGAGCAAGTATGGTGGGTCTGACACACCGGTGTCAATGTGTTCTTTTTTCCATTTCCAGGAGTGTACTACAGATGTAGTTCTCTCATAGGAACCAGAGTGATAAGTGTCGTAGAAACATGAAACAATCATTTTCACATCATTGAGCACACCACACAAAAGCAGAATTTTTACATTTTCCGCTTTACTATTACAATATGAACTAAACAGAACTGATCTGGAGCCAAGTTAAGAGATTTGGCTCTAGAAATAACAAGACTGTTAGGCTGACAGACGTACGGGAATTAACGCACGCAGTTGTTTAGCATGTAACGGCCGAACGCTGGCGGGATATAGAACGACACATCATGAAACTTAGAGGAGGAAATGGGACGCCTGGGTGGCTTCGCGTATTCTGTTGCTGATCGACTCGTTATCAACGTAGCAGATGACTCTTCCAGAACTGAAACGTATTACACGGATTCGTATAAGAAAGGAGCTAAGAGATTACCCGACGACTGACTTTAATTAATACTTCCAGCGACTTCAGTACTCAACAGTATGTTTTTGCATCACACATAGCTCGCTCAGAAAAATTACCCTGTGTTTAAGTTAGGAATTTTCATCACGGTTGTTGGTAATTAGGATATTATGTTAGGTGAAAACGAGGGCATTTTATGCTTTCGTTTGGTCACCTAAGAAGCGTGCGATAGTGTTGAAGTTTTGCCGAATACTATTTCATTCTCTTTAAAAAGTAAATTACTTTCGAAGCTATATTCTTTCTTTGCTCGTCTCTTTTTACATCTGAATTGCAACGGCTCACATCGTTGCATGTTAGCTGAATCAGATGGATGGCCAGTGCTGCCCAAGTTTAATGCGCCAGAAAGCTGTTCTCCCTCATTGTCACTCAGGCTATGTGCGTGTAACACAGCATAAAACGTATCCTTATGGTCGTGCTTGGCTGTACTGGTCACAGCTTGGCTTCATTTCCACGTGAAACGAAGTTCAATGAGATTCAAGCAAACGCTGAAAAATACACGGCCTAATGTTTACGTCAGGTTTGTTCTTATGATGACCATAGTATAGGCTTGTGTCCACGGAGTCCGTACGACGCTGCCGCTGGGTCCTGACATGCACGGCAGTCGCAGACGACAAAGCTCTGCGCCTGCATTCCTGGGCGCACGTCTTCCACCATGCCGCAGAAGACCATACTGTAAGTCACACGATTCCAGACAACGCTGTTTTACTGACCCCTTGGGGAGTACGTCATCCACCCACGCCAGTATTCGAGCTCGGCGTCCTGCACCAGCAGCATCACCACCTCACGTGCTCAGCTTTCGAGTCCACTAAAATGGCTACCCCAAGAGTGACCGCTACAATGTATTTGTACAGAGAAGTGGCTGATTTTGCGAAGGTAGTACTCTAGTTGTTTCGCAGTAATACTGTAGTGAATAACTGGTGGAGGAAGTGGTTAGACTTTTTTTAATTTTCTGCTTGTTGCAATCTTGTGCTAAAAGGCAGAATATTTTGGGATGTTTGTATTCTCATTATTGCTCCAAGTTTAGTGATACTGGACTTCAGATTATTTTATTATTACTTCAGTGGTCCATGGGCGTTGGGTCAGATAATGTTGTACTAAAGAAATTTTAATTCATTTATTCATTTAATTCATTTATGCTCAGTGATTCAGGAACTACAACTGGACCATATATTTTAGTTCAGTTTGTAATGCTGCTATCTTGTTTATTATAGGGGAAGATACTTTTGATTTAATAAACATCGATGATCAGAGTAAGCCCACGCCTGCACAGCCCCCAGCCCAAGCCACATTCCACCCAAATCCTATGCAACGCTGTAACTGTATTACCTGTTTATTGATTATTAGTATTTTCTTTCTTGGTCTGAGCGCTACGGGTAGCACACCCACGCTCATTCAGTGACGTCGCGTTACACTACCGTCTGTCTCTTCTTCTAGCCATTGTTTCCCACATATCTTCCGCTGTGTCTAGGCCTTGCGCCAGCTCAGCCACAACCAACAACACAGATGGGTTAGGAAAAAAAATCTTTTTTCTTACCAACAACTGTACTGAATGTTTCGGTACACGCTACCATCTTCACAGGAGATAATAATGAACATAAATTGGTCAAAAATACACCTCTGCCAAATATGGTAACATCAAATGTAACAAGTGACGAATTATCACAATTTTTTCATTGAATTTCTACTGTAGTAGATTTACACAATCAGAGTGTGGTGACATGTACACACTTAATCTTAACATCAGATAACCACCACAAACTCAGTCAGAACATGATTTTCTCCAAATATTTATCGGCTGTAGACAACCTCTTGAAGAAAACCTAGGTTATGTGCTCACAGACCCCGTAGTGGACAGCTCTTCAGATGAAAGACAAAAGATGATTGCACTTCGTCTGACCATCAGTTCGCAACAACAGCACTGTCATACGTCACTGCCCAACGGACCTTTTCTCCTTCGTAGGCCACAGGACAGAACACAATATCTGCAGTATCGTGGTGCCCGAGCACTTTCTAGGCCGGAGCCTGAGTTAGCTACGAATGAGTTTCCTGGGCCAGGAGCTGCTTGTGAAAGCATTCCTACGATCAGGATCTCATTTTAGCCGCTTCGAGGCCGACATCGTCTACGTCGACCTTCGCCTCCAGGAGCTGAAAGCTATAGACCGACACCGTTCATGGCCTCTACACCGAAGAGACTTGGCCTCCCGCTTCATGACTTTGTAATATTTGTATCTGTTTCTCATCGGCAATACGCCGCGCTTCAACTTTTGTACCTCCCTTACTGACTTTGATTGTGGCACACTTCGTGCAAAGACATTGATTTTGGAATTTTCAATTTACTGTGACATTATTGTTCTTTGAAAGTTCATGAAGTGACTTGTTTTCAGTTATTGTGTTCCAAACTATCTACGCTCCTAAACGGTTGTTTATGTGTGTTACAATAAACTTCATTATCATTTTATACCAGGCTACTTTTCCTGTGCCACTTTACGCGACACTTCATTCCCTTCCTTGTCTCTTCGCAGATGAGCTCCCGATTTATCAGCTCAATTAATTTTTCAGCACCTTTTGTAACGCAACATAGCAAACACCTTCATTCCCTTCCTTTCCGAAAACGAAAGTGAAAAGAGACATACCTTAGGACTGCACACAAGCAAATCGAATGATATTTTTAAGGAATAATTTAGAATACACAAAGGCAGAGAAGATACGGAACATTAAGATTAGGAAATATTTTAACTGTTAGGATACCATTGAGGCCGGCCGGGGTGGCCGAGCGGTTCTAGGCGCTGCAGTCTGGAACCGCGCGACCGCTACGGTCGCAGGTTCGAATCCTGCCTCGGGCATGGATGTGTGTGATGTCCTTAGGTTAGTTAGGTTTCAGTAGTTCTAAGTTATAGGGGACTGATGACCTCAGATCTTAAGTCCCATAGTGCTCAGAGCCATTTGAACCATTTGTCTCTCGCTTGTATACTCAGACCTGTTCCGAACAAATCACGAGCTAGAGCTACTGCGTATCAGAAAACAACTCAACATACTTCAGACTTGTTACAACACCTACAAAAATAAGTCACTATGAAGTATAGGATGAGGAGAAAAACTAAGGAAACACCACAAACACAGCACATCACGACGCCGAAGACAGCATAGCGAAACTGTGGGCATTCAAAACAGCATCCCGTCACCTAGGAACAGATATGGTTTTCAAGCGAATCTTATACCATGCTACCTGAAGAATAGCGAAAAGTTCGTGTTATGATAGTAGCGGGGCTAGGCTGGTGCCACTCCACTTTCCATTGTTGCCAAATTTATTCAAGATGTCGGCGATGATGTCAGTCAAGATGGCGGTATGTAGACTTGGCAACAGTGAATGACGTTATCCGAGATGGCGGTTTTTAACGGGAAAATAGGCCTATTGTGCTATGTCCACTAACCTAACCACCAGAAAAAATGGCGGGAATTTTTAATTTTGGCCGGAAAATAGGTCAATTGGGCTACATCCACTAACCTAATCTCCAGAAAAAATTGCCGCCAAATTCAAATTCCAAAAAGATAATGCCTGCAAAACCTTACTTTTCATTATTATTACTCATTATCATTTATTATTTTTTATTATTATTACATTTATTTATTATTATTGGCCTACCTCCAATAGAAAATTCGCGCCAAATTCAAATTCCAGCGCGATAATGGCTTCAAAACCATACTTCCCTTTATTATTATTGATTATTATTCATATCATTCAACACTTATTATTATTTATTATTATTATTGGTCTACCTATACTAGAAAACTGCCTCAAATTCAAATTCCAACACGATAATGTCTCGAAAACTGTACTTCTGTTTTTATTACTTTTTTATCATTTATTATTATTATGTATTCAAGATGTCCGATTTTTGCGGTGAAAAAGCCATTTGCATTACATCCATAACACATATATGTATCACTTGTTCAAATCCCAACACCATAATCGATCACAATTACGAAATAGTCCACATCCTACGAACTTTCACACTTATTTTCTTTTTTTCACTGCTAACCTATCAAAATAGCGCCAAACAATAAAATGCACTTGTAGTAACCTACGTCATGTCCTCTGATTTTGCGGTATGGTCATCACTTGCTCTCCAACACAATCAGTACATATCTTTGAGATCACAGCAACACTCTGAGCAGTCGCCGTGATGTCCGCACTCAACTGAATTAGTTCAAATCGTCGCCACCCCCTGGACCCGCCGGCCAGGACACGGGCCGTTGGCGATGGTGGTCACTCCAGGTGGATCCTTGCGCGCTGGGGCCGGTCCATGCTAGCCACTAGACCACTGATCAGTCCCACGTCGTAAACATGTTTTTGCTGGACATGTTGGGACTTGCCGATGTTGTCGTCACAATGGCCCATTGTCCGTTCACCACGTGTATTAGTCGACTCTGCACGATACCCGCCAAATGTGACTGCCCCGGACTGGAATCACAATACGGTCGGCTGTTCGGCTCAGCACACAATAGGCAAAGAACGCCCTGCCACACTTTTGGCGTGAAAGTTGTTTTCCTGGACATGTGCAAACCTGCTGATGCCGACCGTTCGCCGTCCACCACGTGTCTTTGTGCGACCGAGAACACTGTGCTACACTTTTGGCGCCAAAGTGTGCTCAACAGTTGAATCCGCCATTACTGTACAAGAGCACATTTGGTCACCACGAGACCCCTCGCTAAGTTAGTTGACTCTCTCTCGTGCGTGCATTGTAAGCGGACACGCGCCGTGCCTCCACCCTGCGGATGTCCGACCGCTTACGTCACACACCTTCGATCGCCCCTCCATACACGCGATGGACACAGTCTTCTGTAAATATGCTAACACCCACATCGCCCATCTAACCTACCAATTACCTAAGCACTTAATTCCATTTCAATTTTAATTGTATTAAATAACTCAATTTACAATTTCATATACGTTTGAAGAAATGTTCGACTACTTACTTCCAACTACTTTTCAAGGACCAGATCGTTACCTCTTCCTAGGAAACCTCGCCGAGTTCGAATTCTGTCAGCAAAGATAGTTCACTTGCGCTTTCGCTACCAACCTAAGAAAACTACACATAAAGAAAGGACACCACTACCACTTCGTCCTAGGATCAGGCACCAAGTGTGAAATCTACTAGTAAACAATCTCACTTGCGTCTTCACTACCAAAGTAAGAAAATTGCCGAAAACGAAGCGTACCACCACCACCACTTCCTACGGGGCAGGTGGTAAAAGGACTCATCTGTACTAGGCTGATGGAAGCAGGAAGGAGAGTACTTTCTTTATTTGGGAGCAATTTATTTAGGGATGGAGTATATGTATCCCCGAATACACACTCTGACATGTCTCCACAGCATACAGACCTGCAAACTACTCCTACATAACTCATGTAACTGATGACCACATATGTTAAGTCCCATAGCGCTCAGAGCCATTTGAACCATTCTTGAGCCATCGACACAGGACACCCTCTCCCCCTTACATCAGATCATTACCCAAGCACAGTTATCCATGATGTCGGCAAACAGCCTGTTCTCCACTACGTCTCAGTGCCACCACCACGCTACTCCTTCATCCCTTTCTTGACGTAAACCAAGATCGTCTGCTTTAAAGATGCGCAAAAACCACTCAGACTGCGCTGTGCTGCTTGTGGTAGGAAGGAAGGACTGCACTCTATTTATTTCGAGCCCTTTTATTTAGGCATGGAGTATATTTGTCACAAAATACCCGCATTGATCTGCCTGTGGTCATGTGACACAGCCCACAAACACATAAACAACCCCTAATTTCATCACACAATAGCAAACTGCTCTTAAATAATGCAGTACACAATATCCGCAGACGAGCTCTGTACTCTTAAACTCTCCAAATAACGCACAGGACAGTGCACAGACATGCTCGCAAAATAGTGCAACAGACGCACCCAAACACACTCACCCAATACCCTGCCCTAGCTGCCAAACCGACCAACTGTCTCTGCTCGGCCTCCCCCAAACATGACCTCCTCACTGTGGCATTCGCACCTGACACCGAGAAATTCATATCACCTACGCGCCTTAGATTACGCTCCAAAGCAGACCACGCACGCGTGCAGTCGTCGGCGTGGGGGGTTCCAGAGCCTTCAGCCAAATTCAGCTTCCGCACGCTCGTGACAGCCGACCAGAAACGGCACTCTCCTCTGACACATGTGAACACTGCATTATTCTTCTCATGTATACCGCCGGCGTCTCAGGTCTGGACCTGCCTTCACGTCTATTGTCAGAATGGCCCTTAGCTCGTTGACACACACGATTAACGCCGCCGCGAAGACTGAGATGGTGACGGAAAACCAATCACACTGATCTGTGATGCAGGGGCGTGTAATGATTGACAACACTCTATTTATTTTCTCAAAAAATTATTTAACCATACAGAATATGTGTCACACTATCACAAAACACCCACCAGATGTGCCCTGGGCCATGTTGCACAGCCCACAGACATACACTCGACTCATAATTTCAGTGCAGACAATAGCAAACTGCTACTAAATAATTCTTCACACTGTTGTATAGATACTCTCAGCACTCGTAAACTATCCAAATAACATATAGCAAGGCTGCAGATTAGCTTGCAAAATAAACTCAGCAGACATGCGCAGGTACCCCCTACCGCACTCTGTCCACAGGATCGTGAAGTCACGCGTTCGTCTGATTTCAGTCCGTGCACTGCCCCTGCTCAGCTTCTGCAAGCGTGAGTTGGCGTGGTCGAGGCGCTCCTCAGCTGTCAAAGCACACAAAGACGTCCGTGCAGGACCGCGATCCGTCACAACCCCAAGCTGCTACCACCGAACGCGGGTGAAAGTCAGCTTTGTATCAACGTCTCATAATTCCAAAGCACAGCCTCCATACGCTAGACACATCATAGGAACACATGTCTTTACCTCCTATGACACAACAGCACACTGCGCATTGCTCCTGACACGACATTACACGGCCCTTTAACTAAACATAACTACACATCCCTGCTCTCGCCTCGTCGAGTGACCAGCCATCTAAAACCTTCTCAATATTATTCGTACCTTAAATATTAAAAAAAAAAAAAGATCTAATTTACTCCTCCCACCGCACCTAACCTCACACCCGTCCCACCATCAACAAAGGCAAACGACCTCAGCCCTATCTTGACGCTCATATATCACCCCAAAAACCATGTCCATCAATCAATTTACCATTCTCATCCCCTCTTTTCGAATTACAAACGTAGCCTCTATCTAAACACCAACCAACTCATCTTTCTCGCACTTTCAACAGTAAAATTAATTTTACACACACCCCGAAATACCAAACGCAATTAAAGAGTCAAACTTTTATATAGTCCATCAAGCACATACCACACTCACATCAATATTCAAAGCCTGGTCCATATTTACCACCTCCAACTCGAATTAAATATTATTACCATTGCCGCAACATTCTGCCAGCGCTCGACTTGGACCTATTTTTCCACTCTTAACTGTTGTCACTAGCGGTCGAATGTCACTATCTATAGATTTTCACATTAAAAATATCTCGTCCAGTTATCTATGTCCTCAAGCTGCACCCTCTCACTAAAGCATACAAACTCATCTTCTCTAGTCATTATACAACTGTTATCAGCGACACACCTCAGTCGCTATCCTCAGTAATGAATACTCGACCAGTGTGCGAAAGGCCTGTGAAGACATCGCCGACGCGAGTTTGTGTACTGTAATCATCATCACATTCCATTGAACAACAAGGAAAGACGCGAATTCGCTCGTCCTCGATGTTCTAATGTCTCACTCCTTCCGTCATGCATTAGACTTCATCCATTCAACATACACATTCATTCGCGCCGCCGTTTAGGGACTCCTATATCCCAACACACAGCATCATTCAACAATTATTACTTGCTCTTATCTAATAACTCATCCATCAGGTCAGGGGGCATGGTCACCCCTTTCTTTCTTTCTTTCTTTCTTTCAGCAGCAGACAGCTATTTTGTGCAGTGGTAGCTAAATTGCGCCATCAACTTAACATCACCAATCGGGTATTCATTTAAGAGCAGTTTGCTATTGTGTGGTGAAATTAGGAGTTGTTTATGTTTTTGTGGGCTGTGTCACATGACCACAGGCAGATCAGTGCCTGTATTTTGTGACAAATATAATCCATGCCTAAATAGAAGTGCTCCAAATAAATAGAGTGCAATCCTTCCTTGCTTCCCCAAGCAGCACAGCGCCGTCTGAGTGATTTTGGCGCAAATTTAAAGCAGACGATCTTGGATTATGTCAAGAAAAGGGTGAAGGAGTAGCGTGGTGGTGGGACTGAGACCTAGTGGAGAGCACGCCGTTTGCCGACATCATGGATAACTGTGCTTGGGTAATGATCTGATGTCCTGTGTCGATGGTTCTGTGTACTAAATCAGATAGACCGTGGACTGAGTGGCGAATACAGAGGGTGGTGGTGTTGTCTATCTCTAGTTGTTTAAATAAAGACGGGGGTATAATTTTGAAAACGTGACGATTAGCGAGCAGGGTATTTTAGATGGATTTTTATTTAGAGAAATTAGGATTTGTTCAGTCCTATGGGTGTGAATGTTTTGAATTATTTAGATGTGCTTCACATTTCTGTAGGCTGTGCAGTGATCTTTTTGACGGTCTACAATTAGCAAGCATGTGTGTAGAGCCTTATATATGAGTTGTGTAGGAGTAGTTTGCAGATCTGTATGCTGTGAGGGCATGTCAGAGCGTATGTTCTGTGATACATATACTCCATCCTTAAATAAATTTCTCCCAAACAAATAAAGTACTCACCTTTCTGCTTGCATTAGCCTAGTACAGATGAGCCTTTTTACCACCCGCCCCCTAGGAAGTAGTGGTGGTGGTACACTTCTGTTTTCAGGAGTTTTCTTACGTTGGTAGCGAAGACGCAAGTGAGGTTTGTTTACTGGCAGATTTCACACTTGGTGCCTGATCCTAGGAGGAAGTGGTAGTCGGGTGGATGTGGTTAGTACAAGTGTCCTTTCTTTACGTGTAATTTTCTTAGGTTGGTAGCGAAAGCGAAGTGACCTTTCTTTGCTGACAGAATTCGAACTCGGCTAGGGTTCCTAGGAGGAGGTGGTGGTCTGGTGCTTGAAAAGTAGTTGAAAGTAGGTAATCGAACACTTTTGCAAACGTATGTGAAATTGTAAATTGAATTATTTTATATGATTAAAATTGAAATGGAATTAAGTACTGAAGTAATTGATAGGTTACATGGGTGATGTGGGTGTTAGCATATTTACAGAAGACTATGTCCGTCGCGTGTATGGAGGGGGCGATCAAGGTTGTGTGACGTAAACAGGCGGACGTCCGCAGGGTGCAGGCGCGTCGCGTGTCCGGTTACAACGCAGGCACGAGACAGAGTAAACTAACTTGGCGAGGGGTCTCGTGGCGACCAAAAGTGCTTTTGTGCAGTAATGGCGGATTCAACTGTTGAGCAATCTTTGGCGCCAAAACTATAGCACAGCGTACTCGGTGGTGGATGGTGAACGGTCGGCATCGGCAGGTTTGCACGGGTGCTGGAAAACAATTTTCACGCCAACAGTGTAGCATGGCGTTCTTTGCCCACCGCGTGCTGAGCCTAACGGCTGACCGTTGTGTGATTCCGCTCCCAAGCAATCAATTTTGGCGGGAAACATGCAGAGGCGACGAATACACGTTGTGAACGGACAGTGGTCCATTTTAACGTCAACATCGGCAAGTTCCAGCGTGTGCAGCAAAAACATGTTTACGACGTGGGACTGATCACTGGTCCTGTGGTTAGCGCGGGGCGGCTGCAGCGTGGCGCCAGTCCAGCATGCAAGCAGCCATCTCAAGTGACCACCATCGCCAAAGGCCCCCGTGCTGGCCGGTGGGTCCAGGAGGTGGCGACGATTTGAACTAATTCAGTTTGAGCGCGGTCATCGTGGCGACTGCACTGGGTGTTGCTGCGACCTTGAATATGTGTACTGACTGCGTTCTAGAACAAGTGATGACCGTACTGCTTTAAATAAAATCTTCAGCCCCTTTCCTCCTGCAAAGTCAGAGGACATGACTTAGGTTACTTTAAGTGCATTTTATAATTTGACGCGATTTTGATAGGTTAGCAGTGAAAAAGAGATAAGTGAGCGAGAAAGTTCGTAGGATGTCGACTATTTCGTATGTCTTTCTCACCGCGAAAATCGGACATCTTGAATAAATAATAATAATAAATGATAATAAATAATAAAAAGTAGAAGTACAGTTTTCGAGACATTATCAGGTTGGAATTTGAATTTGAGGCAATTTTCTAGTGGAGGTAGACCAATAATAATAATAAATAATAATAAATGATGCCTGAGAATGAATAATAATCAATAATATTAAAGAGAAGTACGGTTTTGCAGGCATTATCTTGTTAGAATTTGAATTTGGCGGCAATTTTTTCTGGAGGGTTAGGTTACTGGATGTAGCCCAATTGACCTATTTTACCGCCAAAATTCAAAATTCCCGCCACTTTTTCTGGGAGTTAGGTTAGTGGACATAGCACAACTGGCTATTTTCCCGCCAAAAGCCGCCATCTTGGATGATGTCATGCACTGTTGCCAAGTATACATACCGCCATTTGGAGGACGCCATCACCGCCTTCTGGAATAAATTTGGCAACACTGGAACGTGGGTGGCACCGGCCTAGCGCCACTACTTATGATGATGGAGATGGATAGCGATCCTGTATCCTTCTCTCCAAAGTGGACCACAGAGAGTCAATAATATTGAGATCTGGGGAATATGGTGCACTGGCGAGATGCGCTAATTCGTTCCTGTCCTCACAAAACCAGCCCTGGACGATGCGAGCTGTGTGATGAGGAGCCCTGAGTCTTGGAATACTGCATCATCACTGGAGAGCAAACAATGAACAACGGCATAGACTTTATCAGCTAAAATGGTCAGATAATCCTTGGAAGTTACGCTACCTTGCAGAGTAACCTTTGCCTGTGGAAAATCACGCACGGAATGGCCAACCAAATCATCACTGAATCCCCGCCGTGTTCACTCTTGGAAAGTAAACTCGGCCAGAAGTTGGAAACAATGTGAAACAAGACTCGTCTGATCAAATTACATCCTCCCATTGCTCCATAGTTCGGGTTCTGCTGCTTCGGCCCGACGTTTTCCTGGTACTGGAATTTGCATCAATGATAATTACTTTTATAATTCCAGGTCCCTCTGCAATTACCTGTTTATGGAGCTCCCCTAGTGCGACATTCAGTCCTCCAGAGACTCTTTCACATTTCGTCATCTTGTTTTTCGTCACAATGCTTTTCAATGACCGTCCGTTGCGGTCATTCAACACGCACTTTCGTCCGCATTGTGACTTGGCGGATGATGTTTTCTTGCTTCCCTTGCACGGAGAATAAACCTTCGATACGGTGCCTCTTGAAAAACCGAACACTTCGCCTACCTTCAATACCGATGCGTCTACCATAATGGGCGCTAACGATCTGCCTACGTTGGAATTCACTTAGTTCCGTTACAGTGTACTCACAACTATACAGAATATTGTTCTGACCACGATTGAGGATTTTGCATGGACGCTGTTTGTGGTCAAATACAGCAGCACAGCCTGCATGTTAGGTCAGGATCTCTATTTATATACAAGCATGCATTTCTTGCGGTGTTTAGATATTTCTGTCCAACCCCTGTAGGTCTGTATGGGCTTTGGAAGACTTGCGATCAAACGAGACAGAAAGGACGGACAACATACCTTCAGAATTTCGAAAATAATGATTGCGGGAAGTGGCAACGAAAGTATTCACAGTAGTGTTTAGAAGCTTTGAGAAAGACGTATCATCGGACTTTCTGAAGTATATCATCCACAATAGCATGAACATATCAAAGGCAGATAAAAGCGAGAACTACCACACTATCAGCTTAGCACCTCATGTATCCAAGTTGCCCACAAGATTAATATACAAGAGAATGGAAAAGAAAACAGAGGATGTTTTATATAACGATGTTTGGCTTTATAAAAGGGAAAAGCATCATACAGACAGTTCTGAACTTGTGCTTGATAATGAAGACAAGGTAAAGAACAATTAGGACACTTTTATTGGATTCCACGACTTAGTAAAAGGGTTTATTCCAAATTTTCAGAAATAATGGATATAAGCTATAGGGTAAGTTAAGGGTAATAGAAAATATGTCCAAGAACCAAAAGGAAGCAATGAGAACAGATAGACAAAACAAGGAAGGTGCTTGGATTAAAAAGGTTCTTGGAGATGCAGCGTTCTCCCCTACTGTTCAAACTGTACGTGGAAGATGGGATGACAAAAGTAAAAGCAAATTTCAGGAGTGAAATTAAAAACGGGGTGAAAGGAAATCATTAACAAGGCTCGCTGATGATATTAACATCTTCGTCGAAGATGAGGAAGAATAAAAAACAGGTGTAGGTGATGAAAATAGGTAGAACTGAGGTTAATGCTAAATTAGTGGCGAAAAAGTAGAAAACATTAAAAATCCTGCTACCTTGGAAGAAATATAACGCTTGATAGCAAAAGCAAAGACGACATTGTTCATTAAAACAACTCTACTAACATCAAAATACGTCTTAATTTGAAGAAGACATTTCTAAGATTGTACGGCTAAAGCACAGCACTGTGTGGAATTTAATAAAACTGTGCTGAAAAGTAAGTACTCTGATAAATAAAAAACGAGGAAACTGGTTACTGTGTAAGGTGTCAGACAAATCCAACACCTTCCATGACAACCCTGACATGATAAGCAAATACGGTAGTATGTCACATAGCTCCGAATAAATCGTGACATTAAATTAACCAAAGTAATACGAGTAACAAGTGAGCAAATGGAATACCACAGACTAACACAAGAATGACTAAATACATGTCATACCTTCCCACCATGAGTTCCGAGGGGAGAAACGAGAACAGAAGCCGAGAGCAGAAACGTGTTAAGCTAGAAGGCCCATCGATAAGGGACGGACTGGACACCCACGTTGCCAACTAACCACTAGGACAACGCCAGCTGCAAGTTTTAGCGTGAGACTTTTTCGCGTCTCTGTTACGTCAAGGACCACCCCCAGCCCATGTTAAAAACTAAAGCCCTCCAGAAAAACGGTATAGATCTTACGATAACACAAAAAGGGCCACACCACCCGCAAGTTTTAGCGTGAGGCTTTTTCGCGTCTCTGTTACGTCAAGGACCACCCCCTAGCCCATATTAGAAGCTAAAGCTTAGTAAGGAGAAGTTGGGAGAGGTAAGTTCCGAGACGGCGAGCTGGATGGCTGCTGCGCCAGCCGCCGCCCCCTGACGAACACCGACAAGGTAATGAACGCACGCGATGCCGCATAACAGCGCCCAAAGCTTCACTCATAACTGTAGAAGTCTCATCTGTTACACCCCCTTTTGGCGTAATACTAGTGTCGATCGTCAATTAAAGCTCATGGTGTTCCCATTTGCCACTTGAAGTAAAAATCTGAAACGCGATGATTTTTCTGTTATATAGTTATTGAGAAGTGACATCAGCCACTGTAATTTATGACAAGTTAGATAAGTAATTAAAGATAATTGAGGGTCACTGTAGAGCATTTTGATAGTTTTCTCTTTTTTGAAACTTAATTTAAACCTAGATTATAGATGTGATATGGCATAGGTCATCCTTTGATCCCTTGTAGAACTTGGAAACCCATTCAGGAAATATTCGTTCACCTTTTTGTTGAACGCAGTTGGTTTTTACCGTCCTGTATTAAAACACTTCTTTTTATCAGTAGTGTAATTTATAAACAACGTTTTGTGACTAGAATAAAATTTCCAATGGTAAACTTAACTGCTTTTTCGACATTATTTTGCCAGGTAACTAAAAATAGGAAAGCCTTGAACCCCTTCCACTAAATTTAGTTAGTATTAAGATTCTTTTACAGGGAGTGCAGTGCAGCCAGCGCTGAAATCATTAAGTATTTGGTTATATCATCGCTAGTCTCACTGAACTCTTCTGAATTCTACACGTCATGTGTGGTCTGGCGTCTCCTTACCAGCAACAGGTACCAGGTTCAAACCAGTCAATTCCCTAAAAAACACGCTCAGAACGTCTTTGTGCGGAAGTGGTAGGGAGACATGATATAGAACAAACAGACACCACCCAGAATGTTAGAAAATGGCGACCCTGCCAAGATGGTAAATTACCATGATTGAAGGTCGACCACATGCCTAACTAGGTCAGAAAAATATCCTGTTGAAAAATTATCGCAATAAAATTTTTTTGAACATTATAAATAGTCGAAAACAGTAGCTGCAGCGATAGATATTAATAAAGTATTCAATAGATAGACATTCTAGCAGAGACAACAGCATAATTAAGTTATGAATTTTAATATTGTTGGAATTAAGTTTTCTCTCCAATGCAACCGCACAGTTGGCGGATACATCGCTGTCAAGTTGGTTCTGACCTAACAAGTAAGTGAATTGTTTGTCAAGTCGTCTGAACCAAAAGTTTATGAAACGCGTGAGATCGTATGAGCGCATGTTGACTCGAAGTAGGGCGCGTGAATTGCTTTTAAAACAGAAAATAAGGGATTCGGAAAGATTAGCAATGCAGATCGAGACCTTGACTGAATTGAGGTAGAGACCCAGCATGAAAATGGACAGGGAATAGAGGACAGTACGATGCAGTATCGCGAGAAATAGGACATATAACGCACCACAACGGGGATAATGTACGCCAAGGCACAGAAAACTTAGGTCAGCATACGACAGAGGAGCAGGAATGTAGCGAGACAGTCGATGAGGATTCTAACTTGCGTCTTGAATACGTAGAACCTATAGCACAAGTAATCCGAGCTCCCTCACCACAGAGTACAAGGAATGCGAGCAGAAACGTGTCACAGCACAGTTCAATGCAATCGGTTGCAAACCAACAATTGGGCGAAAACACAGAGCGTAGGACGTCGGAAGAAAACGCAATAGGACACACCAATCTGGCAAAATTATTACAATTAATGACGGAAACATGACAAGACAAAATAAAGAAATTTCGAACCAAATTAAAATTCATAATGCTGAAATGACGAAACAAAATGCAGAAACCACGAGACAAATGCGTGCGATTAAAGAACAAAACAAAAAAATTCAGTTACACCTAAGTCATATTGAAAACGAGGCAAAAGAATCTCGAGAAGTGATAGGAAACTTAATAACAGGTTACAATCAATTGAGAACAGACACTGACAAGGTACAAGTGGACGTACAAACATTGCGTAATGACACTCAGGACGAGATCAAAACAATTCGGACCAACACCCAGGGAGAAGTCAAGAAACTACAGAAACAGATAAACTAAATTACTAGACAAGCAGCAGGTACAGTGCGTGAAGTTGTTTAAAACAGTGTGTTACACAAACGTATCACAAAAGCAGCGCAGAAAAGATATGATAACCGCATAGTCAAAATAGAATCGCAAACGAAGCGACAATTTCAGAAATTGCAAACAGAGTTGTTGCAAACCATTGAAGAGCGTAGTGAACAGGATAGAACAAGCATAGATTCTGCAACCACATGCGTATCTGTAACACCACCGGAAAAACAAGCAATAAGCGAAGATATTACGCATTTGCGACTGCAATCACAGGCGGAAAGTAACATACGTGAAATCAGACAGCCTGCACAGCAACAAACACGTTTCGAAATTCTTGATGAACAAACGTCATCACAAACACATGTGGAACCACAAATGTGTGTTTCAAGACAGTTTGGATCGTGCAATGAAGCAGCAAGGTTAGCCAGACAAGATACACAACCAATACGTGACAATGGAAAGCCAGGTTGCGAAGAGTACAGTGCAATGCATTCAGCTACACGTTCACAACCGATGGAGGAAAATTATTGCGTACCACTCCAGCGATACTAGCCAAGGGTACGCGAAAGTTACAGTGGAGAATATCCAATGGATCTACCACAACCGGAAAGAACGACGGGAGAAATGATCAGAAACAAAAGTGGCGAAGAATCGCGAATTTCATATGGAACTATGACGAAGTACGACAACGATCATTTCCTCACAGTCAGAAAATTTCAACACTCTCGAGAAGGAAACTCATTACATCCACGAACTTTTATTGATCAATTTCGAGTAGGATTACCAGAACACTGGACGCTAGCACACAAATTAGACTTTATATGTGCACACACGTCAGGAACAGTCGCAGAAACCATGCAGAATGTTGCAGCGACATGCCGATCGTACTAAAATTTCAGAGAGAAGTTTCTCTCACGATATTGGTCCAGCGAAGCACAGAACAGAGTGAAGTACGAATTATTACAGAACCCATATTTTGAAAATTCAGCAGAGAAGAGTCCTGTGAAATTTTTCGAATTGCTGGCAAAGAAAAATCAATGCTTAGATGTACCATACAGTGATGGAGAGTTGATTAAATTATGCGCGATGAAGCTAACATTGAAATACCAGCAATCATTAGTAGGTCGCGGAGGCAATGACATCGAAGCATTTAAAAGTAATCTAAGGGAACTACAGTTCATATTTTCGGAAGATGGCGCAAGAAAAAGACGAAACGGACGTGAAAACGAAAGCAAAAAGCAGTGGAATCCACAAGACACAGTACGAAGAAACAGTAATTACGAACTATGTGATAACTTCGCACTAAGAAACGACAATAGATTTAAACAAAGAACCGGTTATGGATTTAGAAGAGAATATGGCAATAACTATAATTCACCCAGGAACGGCAACAACTATTACAGAGGGAATAACGACAACTGGAATCGGTACTGGAGAACCAATAGACCGACAAATTATCAACAAAGAAACCACTATCAACAAGCTGAACAAGAAAAGCGAATACAGATAGAAGAGGTGGAGTTAATACCACCAAACCCCAATAAACGTTCGAATTGACAGCTAAGTGCCCATGCCAAAGAGAATGACGCACTGACCCAAGACAATTGCAGAACCTTGAACAGAGAAGTAAAAATCTTATGACGAGAAGAGAAGAGGGAAGAAACAAATCCGCAGGAACCAGATGAAAATGAAGACAAGAAAATAACAATATCGTGTTGGGACGAAATTAATTGGGAGAATACTGACGAGGAAGATGAATTACCAGAGGCATGCACAATGAATGTAGGAGGAAAGGACGAAGTAATGAGTATTGCAGAGCTATTTGAGATGGAAGCCAGGGAAAGCGAATTCAGTGAGGATAATGCGCAGCCGACAGAAGTTGAAAATAAGTTACAAGTGGGCACACAACCCAAAGTATATAATGAAGGAAGTTATGAAGCGATAATTAGAGCATTTAGATGCGATTATGTGGAAGTAGCAATGAAGAAGAAGACAGATGAGGATGAGGAAAAAGTAGAGGATGTTGAAGAAAGCATAAATGAAGGAAGAAATAGAGAAGAGGAAATAAAAGAGAGAGAAGTAGCAGTCGAAAATTATCCTACAGAATGTTCTAATTCACGAGGGAAATTCCTAAAAAGACTCATATATGATTCAATGGAGGATTCGTTGATGCAAGAAGAAGAAGAAGAACAGAACCAACCCATTCAAATTCAACCAATTGTGAAGGCCATAGTAAAGCATATCCCAGTCAATATTGTAATTGATAGAGGAAATGAACTGACTGCGATCTCAGAAAATTTATTCATGCAGTGTAATGCCAATGAGGAATTGCCAGTTCTGAAAACACGTAAGATTAAAGTAAGAGGTCCTATTAGAAACAATGCTGTGGAAGTTACGAGGCAAACAAGGTTAACTCTTTCGTGCCAAGGTGAAAAGATCGAAGCCAACTTCGTGATTATACCTAAACTAACTGTAGATTTGATTATAGGTGCAGTTTTTAAATAAGAGACGAGCGATAATAGATACTCGTATGGGGAAAGGTAGCGTAACTTTTGGGAATGTCACACTTCTCTTTGAGCAAAAGATAAAATTAGAAGAAATACCAGTTATAAACAAAGAATTAAGAATGATGCGAGATAAAGAGGATGAAGAATTAGAATGGTATGTACAAAAAGGGGGAATCCCCTCAACTCATGTTAGAAATCCATAAAGAACTCAACGAAAAATTGCAAGAAATTCAAGGTATTTCGGAACACAGTAAAAGAGAATAAGAAGGTATTTTACGAGATAAAGCAAGGGAACTTTTACCTAAGACTGGCAGTATTAAACACTTTCATTACAAGTTTGAAGATTAATTTTATTACTAGTAAATAATCAGCACAATATTTCAAGATTATGTTGCAGAAAAGATCGTCAGGAGAAACAAGAATGAAGAGAGAGGAAGGTGGGAAAAAGAAAGTAGTTTCAGTAAAAACAAAAACAAAACTAACACTAATATTACCATGGATTAAGGTGAAGGGATAAAGCATAGATAGTCTAACAGCATGAAATACTAAAATGCTATACACCACAACACTACACAAAAATAAAAAAACGAATTTGAGGATTCTTGAGTAGACGTTAAGACTCCAAATATCTTAGAATTGTAACATGGAAAGGGCGCCGAAATTTATAAAGCTTTTTAAGAAGACGTAAAACAAGTAGGTACTAGACATATGTTAGATGATTATAAGTAAAACTTTTTGTAAGAACCATTGTAAAAACTCCAGCAAGGAAGAGATGCAACAACCCACAAGTTGCAACGTGAGAAGTATCAAGAAAGAAAAGGATGTAATGAGCAAGACACGATTCCTACAAGGCAGAAGCATCGAGAGAAGGGAAAGGATAGTGAGACCAACAGAGGGCCCTTGTAGAGTGGGCAGTAAATCAGCCCGCTAGGCGGAACCCTGCAGAGACACAACAGGACACCAAACGCCAGAGGGTCTCCGAACGCCCCCACTCAGCAGAGCGAGCAAAAAAATGGCGCAACGAGAAGACCGCTTGGGCAAGCCACCACTGGCAAAAAAAATATGTGTAAAAGGTGTAAAAGTCACACTACTGCTATTAAACATCACGCTGATGAACGAAACTGAAGAAAACATCCACAAAGTAAAAATGACATGCCCAAACAATTTATCAAACTGTTACTAGGAGGAGAACTTCAAAGCGAGTAGTTATCAATCAATATTTCCATATCCTGCCCAGAGAAGAACAAAGAAGCAAGTAAGAAGCAGAGAAAAAGCAGGAAGAACAGAAGTTGAAGATTCGCAAGATTGAGACCAAGAAAGACGATGGGTGAAGAATAGACGACATACCTTCCCAAATCCCTATCCTATTGTAAACTAGTCGTCTGTGAAATATTACAACGAAAAACGACCGCTTTCAGCGACACATAACGATGACTTTCAGGCATACAAAGCCAGTAAACCACGAGATTCTGCACTCACAGCTCCATTCCATTATGGGATCTCCACAACAGCAACACACACTTGCAAAGCCAACAATTAACGACGAACGAAGCTGTACATCAAATACTTGCCCACATCCACCTCGCTCAAGTCTATCACCTTTGTGCAAAAACATTCGCCAACCTCATGCTTAAATATTCATAGGATTGTGTGAATGTGTGAAAACAAATTATTTGATGTAGGACTTTTGCAAAAGAAATGTGTGTAAAACTAAGCACACCAGACAGGTAATAAACTACAAAATAACAGTCATTGACTATGGACTTAAGTAAAAAATAGACTATCGATAAAAACAAGTCATTAGTTCTGAAATGGACAGTATATAAAGAACAAAAGTAAGGCATAATAAACACTAAAACAATATGCCACTTATTTTGTTACCATAAAAATAAAAGAATAACTACATTTTACTTATTTTCTCCCTATAAAAACAAGGAATAAAAAATTATCTTGTTGGATGTTTTCCCTTTTTTTAACATTTGTACCATTTGTTAGGATAATATCTCAGTACTTGTGTATGTATATTTCTTTGTCGAACCAATTCTTGGAAATAATTCTTATTTGTTAGTGTAACAATGTTGCAATGAGCGTCCAGAAACAACAACATTTTACTTGTACATGATATTTAGAAAATGTGTTAGGAATAGATTTTACTTAATTACTACACTTATAAAAACAATATTTCTAAGAAAATCGATGTTAAATACTCCTCACTTTCGATAAAAACTTCTTCAAAAAAATACACACTTAAATAAAGAAAGAAAATAATTAAAAATTAATAATAGAATAAAATATTCTTCTCTTGTCATTTTTAATTATAATATGGAAGATACAAAAATATAAATTAATAATGCAAACTAGCATAGAACAGAATAATGTGGCTGAACAGTACACAACAAAATTTAGATAAATTAGAAAAATTTTGACAGACTTAGACAATGATTCAATCATTGCCTAAATTCAGTGCAAAAATTAAGTTCGAAAGGTGGTGATATGTAAGGAGTCAGGCAAATCCCACACCTTCCATGAAAACCCTGACATGATAAGCAAATACAGTAGTATGTCACATAGCTCCGAATAAATCGTGGCATTAAATTAACCAAAGTAATACGAGTAACAAGTGAGCAAATGGAATACCACAGACTAACACAAGAATGACTAAATACATGTCATACCTTCCCACCATGAGTTCTGAGGAGAGAAACGATAACAGAAGCCGAGAGCAGAAACGTGTTAAGCTAGAAGGCCCTACAATAAGGGATGGACTGGACACCCACGTTGCCAGCTAACCACTAGGACAACGCCAGCTGCAAGTTTTAGAGTGAGACTTTTCGTGTCTCTGTTATGTCAAGGACCACCCCCCAGCCAGTGTTAAAAGCTAAAGCCCTCCAGAAAAGCGGTATAGATCTTACGATAGCAAAAAAAGGGCCACACCACCCGCAAGTTTTTAGCGTGAGACTTTTTCGAATCTCTGTTACGTTGCAAACTTTAAAAACAGTGCCCCACCACGAAAAGTATAACGTTTCTCATTGGATAGACTGAATTTTTGTAGGCGGAACTTAAGGTTAACATTGAGACCCTGATTCGTCAGATGAAAACACAGCCAGATAGTTTTTTAAAAACAAACTTCGGTAAATGTTAGTAAGGAGAAGTTGGGAGAGGTAAGTTCCGAGACGGCGAGCTGGATGGCTGCTGCGCCAGCCGCCGCCCCCTGACGAACACCGACAAGGTAATGAACGCACGCGATGCCGCATAACAGCGCCCAAAGCTTCACTCATAACTGTAGAAGTCTCATCTGTTACACCCCCTTTTGGCGTAATACTAGTGTCGATCGTCAATTAAAGCTCATGGTGTTCCCATTTGCCACTTGAAGTAAAAATCTGAAACGCGATGATTTTTCTGTTATATAGTTATTGAGAAGTGACATCAGCCACTGTAATTTATGACAAGTTAGATAAGTAATTAAAGATAATTGAGGGTCACTGTAGAGCACTTTGATAGTTTTCTCTTTTGTGAAACTTAATTTAAACCTAGATTATAGATGTGATATGGCATAGGTCATCCTTTGATCCATTGTAGAACTTGGAAACCCATTCAGGGAATATTCGTTCACATTTTTGTTGAACGCAGTTGGTTTTTACCATCCTGTATTAAAACACTTCCTTTTATCAATAGTGCAATTTATAAACAACGTTTTATGAGTAGAATAAAATTTCCAATGGTAAACTTAACTGCTTTTTCGACATTATTTTGCCAGATAACTAAAAATAGGAAAGCCTTGAACCCCTTCCACTAAATTTAGTTAGTATTAAGATTCTTTTACAGGGAGTGCAGTGGAGCTGACGCTGAAATCATTAAGTATTTGGTTATATCATCGCTAGTCTCACTGAACTCTTCTGAATTCTACATGTCATGTGTGGTCTGGTGTCTCCTTACCAACAACAGGTCCCAGGTTCAAACTAGTCAGTTCCCTAAAAAACACGCTCAGAACGTCGTTGCGCGAAAGTGGTAGGGAGACACGATATAGAACAAACAGACACCACCCAGAATGTTAGAACTACAACAAGAAACACAATGACGGTGCATGTATTAAGACGAACAGAAGTAACATCTGTGGCACTACAGGAGCCGTAGAGCCAAAAACTATAGGGCAAGACAGATACTAGCAAAATTCCAGCAAATAATTGAGGGCGTGTAGATTAAATGCTGAGACGAAAAGTTTTCTCAGGAGAGGAAATCGTGGTCGCTCGCAATAAACCGTTCGGAAGATTGACGGCGCGGAAGAGAGAAAAAGATGTATGCAAAAGTACAGGGTGGCTGTAATTACATTTTCGCTACTTTAGAGACACCCTCCCCCCCCCCCCCCCCCCCCCGAGCCACACACACACACCATGAGATCGTTGGACAGTGAAACTTTGTGGTAACATTTGTAAGGATGTGCGGTAGGGAAATGACGGATATACCACTGAAAGAAATGGATTCTAATTTCCAGATGAGAGGATAACATTCGTTACTTGCGTACCACGTTTATGTTCCAAGTTACAAACGTTGTCCAACGTGACGACCATCTGCATCTACGACAGCCTAGAGCCGCGATAGAGATTGCTCTATTGCTGCCCGAAACCATGGTGGACTATGGAATGTTCAGCTGTCGTCACACAGCTCGTTCGCTGCTTGAAGATCGCACATTGCTTCCTGCATTCTCAGCCGTGGAACAGTAACTTCTTCAACATTTGTGGTGCAATTGGCAGTCGGCCAAATCGCCATTAACTCCAACGACCGCATCATGTTTTTCAACACCTTCGCGGAATGGGGACCTCTCCGTAGTCCTTTAATACATCCATGTTCGCGAAGAGCAGCAGTACTGTTGCTGTTCTGTTGATAAAACAACTTTACCAGTAAAGCCCTTGTTGACTGTCTGCAACACAGCTCATGGAGATATTTGTGGCAGGCACTGCGGCAGCTACAGTCGTTGCGAAATGCATTAAATGTATTCACAATCCCGAATGTGAGCAACCATCAGCTGTGAAAATTTTTGCCGGACCCGAACATGAACTCGGGTTTCGCGCTTATTGCGAGCGAAGGCCTTGCCATTTGGCTAACCGAACACGGAGGACGGCACGACTGACACTTACTTATGTTTTCAACCATGTGTCTACAACCTGTACTCGTACATCCATAATGTATATTCCCGCACAGGAGAGACATTTGAAAGTCGCTTGCCCCGTGTCGGCGGGTAAATACTATATTGCAGTGCCTGTGTTATTACGAATTACGATAAGCAACACTGCATCGAACAAAATGTCATCCATGTACGTCAATAACATAATGGATGTAGGAGTACCAGTTGTACACACTTGGTTGACGATACTTGGAAATTTGGGTCTAGCGGTGAGTCGTGATCAGATAGCGAAATGTTAAGGCGACCGTTCACGATAAACGGTAGGTCCCGGTTCGAGTTCCGGTCTGGCACATATTTTCACTGTAATCGCACCATTGTACGGCTGACGGTTGTCCATATTCGCAACTGCGAATATATTTAATGTATTTCGTAACTGCTGCAGTCGACGCAGTGCCTATTCCGAAGGAACATTGGACTGAAATTCTGAAATTCGTAGCCGGCCGATGTGGCCGAGAGGTTCTAGGCGCTTCAGTCTGGAACCGCGTGATCGCTACGTTCGCAGGTTCGAATCTTGCCTCGGTCATGGATGTGTGTGATGTCCTTAGGTTAGTTAGGTTTAAGTAGTTCTATTTTTTTGAAGTTCGTAATAACAGTGTACTGCAATATCGTATCCCTGTAAATCGCCCGCAGTCTGAGTGTGGGACCATTGGCGCACCACTTTACATACGATGTATGGTGTTCCGTACTACGAATAACACGTCCATGCCCTTTTTCCTTAACATACAGTGTATTCTGCAGGAATTCTCCTTTTTTCCATCCGTGCGCCTTGGAACACTAAATAAGACACACAGATGACAGCTGATAATGTCAGCGTGATGATGTTGCTGAAATGTTGATGATGTGAGGGCTTTTGATTTAAGACAGCACCTCCCACCAAGAACAATGTACTTCCGTTAGGATACTCTGAATACCACGTGGCCAACTGTGTTTCGTCAACGAAGAGAACAAAAGTCAGTTATAGAACTAACGACAGTCATAACGGACGACAAAGGTAGAAGCTCATAAAAACTGCCAAGAAAGTTTCTCTGCGGACAATAACGGGTTCACAGTAATTATTACACTTTGAATATCAAATGGATAACAACAGTTTACATGCAATGCACATACAACAGACTCTTTGCTTTCATCAAGTTACCTGGAGATTGTACCGTCCTTGTACCAGTGTTTTTTTAATGTCGTTTCTCCAGATGCGACGTGTGAATTTAACAAGACCCAATCTCATACAGATGGCAACCGTTTTATGATTCAAGCACTTCTATCTGTGGAGACAAAACGATATTTATGATATCACAATAATTTCATATTCATTCGGTTGCACGTTAATACGATCTCATCTCCTTTAGAACTGGATACTGGAGCATCATATAACGATACTCTTTTGCGTAAAGTCAATGTCTATCAGAATCAACAGAATTTAGAAGCGGATATTGTCGCCCATCATCGAAACTATCTACTTAGAGATATAAATTGGCATGCACATACACAAAGTGCATGAGTCCAAGTGCAAACGCACATTATCTTTCAAATGGTGCGTCCAAGCTTTTTCCTGTTCAGTACGTTGTAGACAAGCCAGTAAGGGCGTCACGATCGCTTAGATATGTAAAATATAATCATATTACAAGCTTCTACAAATTGTTGCATCTTCAGATGTGGCAGCTAACTGCCGTAAAATGCGAATATTTTTTATATGCCTAAGCGATCTAGTCGTAAAAATTGTTATACAAATATTTACAAAGTTCGCATATGTATGGAAACCAATCTGTCAATTTTTAAAGCGGTTGTTTGTTTTACTTCATATCGATGATACCAACAAAAAAGCGTCTGTAGCTAACGATTTGTGCAAAATTCATGGTAGGAAAAACAAAAATTGCAACATAATGAATGTGTAGCAAAATGTTCCTGTGCGAGAAAAACTAGTTCTTACACTATCAACTTTGAATTTATTTACAGTTTTAACGCTTGTAACGAATTATTAGAAAATGATACATTTTTCTGTTCGCCTTAGCATAATATATGTTCAAAATGTGTTCCTTAGTGTATTTTCATCTGGGAGCGACTGACACCTTTCGTGAATTCTGTTTTATATATCTGCATTTGCATGTACATAACTACTCTGCAATTCACAATAAAGTGCCTGTCAGAGTGTTCATTGAACCACTTTCAGACTGTTTTTCTACCGTTCCACTCTCAAACAGCGCGCGGTAAAAATGTACACGTAAATCTTTATGTGAGAGCTCTGTTTTCTCTTAATTTACACTCCTGGAAATTGAAATAAGAACACCTTGAATTCATTGTCCCAGGAAGAGGAAACTTTATTGACACATTCCTGGGGTCAGATACATCACATGATCACACTGACAGAACCACAGGCACATAGACACAGGCAACAGAGAATGCACAATGTCGGCACTAGTACGGTGTATATCCACCTTTCGCAGCAATGCAGGCTGCTATTCTCCCATGGAGACGATCGTAGAGATGCTGGATGTAGTCCTGTGGAACGGCTTGCCATGCCATTTCCACCTGGCGCCTCAGTTGGACCAGCGTTCGTGCTGGACGTGCAGACCGCGTGAGACGACGCTTCATCCAGTTCCAAACATGCTCAATGGGGGACAGATCCGGAGATCTTGCTGGCCAGGGTAGTTGACTTATATCTTCTAGAGCACGTTGGGTGGCACGGGATACATGCGGACGTACATTGTCCTGTTGGAACAGCAAGTTCCCTTGCCGGTCTAGGAATGGTAGAACGATGGGTTCGATGACGGTTTGGATGTACCGTGCACTATTCAGTGTCCCCTCGACGATCACCAGAGGTGTACGGCCAGTGTAGGAGATCGCTCCCCACACCATGATGCCGGGTGTTGGCCGTGTGTGCCTCGGTCGTATGCAGTCCTGATTGAGGCGCTCACCTGCACGGCGCCAAACATGCATACGACCATCATTGGCACCAAGGCAGAAGCGACTCTCATCGCTGAAGACGACACGTCTCCATTCGTCCCTCTATTCACGCCTGTCGCGACTCCACTGGAGGCGGGCTGCACGATGTTGGGGCGTGAGCGGAAGACGGCCTAACGGTGTGCGGGACCGTAGCCCAGCTTCATGGAGACGGTTGCGAATGGTCCTCGCCGATACCCCAGGAGCAACAGTGTCCCTAATTTGCTGGGAAGTGGCGGTGCGGTCCCCTACGGCACTGCGAAGGATCCTACGGTCTTGGCGTGCATCCGTGCGTCGCTGCGGTCCGGTCCCAGGTCGACGGGCACGTGCACCTTCCGCCGACCACTGGCGACAACATCGATGCACTGTGGAGACCTCACGCCCCACGTGATGAGCAATTCGGCGGTACGTCCACCCGGCCTCCCGCATGCCCACTATACGCCCTCGCTCAAAGTCCGTCAACTGCACATACGGTTCACGTCCACGCTGTCGCGGCATGCTACCAGTGTTAAAGACTGCGATGGAGCTCCGTATGCCACGGCAAACTGGCTGACACTGAAGGCGGCGGAGCACAAATGCTGCGCAGCTAGCGCCATTCGACGGCCAACACCGCGGTTCCTGGTGTGTCCGCTGTGCCGTGTGTGTGATCATTGCTTGTACAGCCCTCTCGCAGTGTCAGGAGCAAGTATGGTGGGTCTGACACATCGGTGTCAATGTGTTCTTTTTTCCATTTCAAGGAGTGTATTATGATTATTATTTTTCCGTAAGTGGGTTGGCAACAGTAAAACATTTTCGTATTCAGAGGAGATAGTCAGTGACTGAACCTGAAAAAATCTCGCTGCAACGAAAATCGCCTTTGTTTTAATGAATACCACCCCAACTAGCTTATGATATCCGTAACACTCTCTCCCCTATTTCGCAATAATACAAAACGAGCTGCCCTTCTCCTTACTTTTTTGATGTCCTCCGTCAACCCTATCCGGTAAGGATCCCGTATCGCACAGAAATACTCTCGCAGAGGACAGACAAACGTAGTGTAGACAGTCTCTTTAGTAGACGTGTTGCATCTATAAGTATTCTTTGGCTTCCTTCTGCAAAGTATTGCCTATGTGATCGTTCCAATTTATTTCTAATTGTAATTCTTAGCATTCAGTTGAACTGACATTTTTTAGATTTGTGTGATTTATCATGTAACCGAAATTAAACGGATTTATTTTCGTACTCGTGAGTGTGGCCTCACACTGTTCTTTATTTAGAAACAATTGTCATTTTTTTCACCATATAGATGTCGTGTCTAAGACAGTTTACAATTGGTTTTAATCTTCTAATGACTTTACCAAACGAGAAGTGACACCATCAATTGAAAATACTCTAAGATGGTTACTCAGATTATCTCCTAAATTGTTTACATAGATTAGAAACAGCAGAGAACCATAACACTTCCTTAGGGAACGGCAGATATCATTTCTGTTCTACTCGATACCTTTCCGTTGATTATTACGAGCTGTCACCTTTCTGACAGCAAATCTTGAACCCGGTCACTCAAATGAGACGATACTCCATAGGCACACAATTTGATTAGAAGTCTCTTGCGAAGAACGGTATTAAAAGCCTTCTTAAAATCTAGAAATAACGGTAATACATAACGTTCGGACCCAGTACACGTTCCAAAACCCTACTGTAAATTGACAATAGCGACATGGATCTGAAATTCGTCGGATTACTCTTATTTCCTTCTTGAGTAATGCTGTGACTTCAGCAACTTCGCAATCTTTAGATTCGGATCTCTCACCGAGTTATCTATTGTTTATTATTGCTAAGTATGGTGTTATTGTAACACAATACTATGAAAGGAATCTAATCGGTATATAATATAGACTAGAGGTCTTGCCTTTTTTAAGTGACTAAGCTGCTTTGCTACATCATCGATATCTACTTCTAAGTTACTCATCCTGGCAGTAGCTTTTGATTCGAATTCTGAAATATTTATTTCGTCTTATTTGGTGTAGGGATTTCGGAAAACCGTATTTAGTAATTTCACTTTAGTTGCCCTATGATCGGTAACGTTACCATCGATATTGCGCAGTGCAGCGCAGTGAAGGTCTGCAGCTTGCGTACCTGACAAACGCCTGGAGTCTCTTTGGGTTTCCTGCCAGATTTCGAGAAAAATTTTCGTTGGAGAAACTATAAAAAGCAACTTGCTCTGAAGTTCGCGCGACATTTCGAGGTTCTGTTAAATTCCGCCATCCTTCTGGTTATTGCATTGTTTTAAATTTGATATGATTTTTTCGTTACTTTTGCCACAGTGTTCTTACCTGTTTTTTGTACTATAGAGGATCAGTACCAATTTCGTTAATTCTTTCGGTATGAATCTCTCAACTGCCGCCGATACCACTTCTTTGAAATTAAGCCACGTTTGATCTAGACTTACTCGTACATAGCTTGGAAGGAGTGGAGATTGTCTCTGAGGAAGGCGTCAATGAAACTTCCATCTACTTTTTTAAAATATATATGTTTTGCATTTATTTTTGGTGGATTTGGATGTTCTGTTGTTCAGTCTCACTACAACTACCTTGTGGACACTAATCCCTGTATACGTCTGATTCTCCCTATTTGCTCAGTATTTTTTGTTACTACGACGTCAAGTATGTCTTCGCGATCATTTACACTTCAACTGATTGTTCAAAACAGTTTTCCGAGGAAGTACTTAATACGATTTCGGGCGATGTTTTATGCCTACCACGTGTATTTTCGCCAACATATCTAGGGTAGGCGAGGTCACCATCATTTGTATGAGTGAGGTACCTATCTTAAATGAGGCACGTGTGTTCTTTGACCTGTTCAGCTACTGCGTCATTTCAGTCGGTAAAATGAACGAGATATTAATTTATTCCGGTTGTCAAGTGTAATCTCTACCCATACTAACTTACAGGAAGTATCTACTTTAATTTCACTACAAGATATACTGCTTCTTACAGCAACAACAGTTCCACCACCAACTATATTTAACCAGTCCTTTCTGAACACCTTTGGTCCTTTTCAAAAATTTCCGCTCAGCCTACTTCAGCCATTAGGATCTCCACCTCCAATCACTCTCACTGACCATTGGGCCATCACAGCACACGCCCACCTCTACCTGAAGAACTTTTCAACTTCGACTGATAAATCCGTCACGAGCACAAGAAAAAGAAAACACACAGCCGTAAAAGAGTTTATTTAATCTTGCCATAGGACTCAGAACTTCACCGACTGTCAGCTGTTGCATAAAAACTTCTATCAGTCCCCATGCTCGAATGTGACTGATAAATAAAGCGTTATACATTCAAGCAAATATATTGTGGGTTTCCTACTTTGCTGCATTAAGTCCCCCACAGTCTGACAGGTGCAGTAAGAATGGCACCACAAACCGGAAGAAAGCCTGTCATTTATTAACTCCATATCCAACGTATGACTACTGTTCTTAATTTTTTCTATAGAATTTCGGAAATAAGTATTATACACTGTCCAGCCAGTGACCTTCTGTCAGAATCCTGCATAACCATCTTTTGCAGTGCGAGACCTGCTGGAAGAAAGTCAGTGAGGTTCTGGAAGATACCGACGGGGATGTGGAGCCATGCAGACTGCAGTGCCGTTGCCAACTGCGCAAGGTTTTGCGATTCAGGATCCATGGTGCGAACAGCCCAACTGACGTAGTCCCGCAGATCCTCTACTGGGTTTAAATCCAAGGACTTTGCTGGCCAGAGGAGTACGGGTAAAGTCGTACTTGTGCTCTCTGAACCGCGGGCATACACTGCTACCTGAGTGACACGTTGCATTGTCGTGCTGGTAAATGCCATCGATCCGAGGAAAAACGAACGATGTGCGGATGTAAATGGTCCCCACGGATGTTATTAAAAAAATATTACAGTATAAGAAATCTATCTCATTTCTTTCTTTCTTTCTTTTTTTGCTTTCAGTTGTTTTTCGGAAACTTTTCGTGGTGAAGGATATTTGCTGCCGTTCTTCAGTGCATTGCGTTCTTGATTGATTTTTCTACGTTCAAAAGATTTGTCACGCGTTCGGAAAACTGTTTTCATTCATCATGTATACAATACTTTACCAAGAACCGACAGAGCAGTCAGTTAATGAAATGACGTAACCTATAACATATTTGAGAAGAAATATTTGTGTACTTACTTTCGTCTTTTCATCTCGCCCCATGTTTTCCATTCAATTGCATCCTGATCTGAATTAACAATTGATTAAGAGCATCTTTTTTAAAAGCCTAGAGAATAAGTTTTCTAAGATACGTAATTCGATTAGTTGGTTTATATGATTTTTCTGCGGCTATCTATTCGCATTAAGATTGGTACTTTCCTTGTCACGTAATAATTTGCACAGGGCGTGTTGATTTGCATATTCATATAATTCACTCGATTTCCTATCATATGAATAATTTTATTTAAAGTAATTACTTCATGTTCAAAAGACATTTGTGTTCAAAATTCTGATATTTGTGTGTCTAATGTTTGTCTGATATAGCTTCAATTGTGGAACTGTTTTCATCTGTATGTTCAGTCATTTTACTGTTGACGTTTTATTATCACTGTTGTGGGGCAGTTTTCTCTTCAGTGGCATTTGTGATGGCATCCATAAACTGGTTTGGGAAGAAACGCGGCGAACAAAACTTCATATTGTTGTGAAGGAATGGGAAATCCTTCGGAAGAGGGTCACTTTTCTATATTCCAGTCATTTGTTGCTCCTAAAAAGAAAGTTAATCATCACCAAACATCTGTAGATTACAAGAAAATCGTAACTACATGGTCTTGTATTGTGATGCTCTCAGGATCCTCATGCAGCCTAAATAATCTTCTTTCCGTAATTGCTGCAATTTATTGCACTACGATTGCTGGTATATGTAAAAACAATTTGTAATTCAGTACAAAATATTGTTGGGCAATGATCAACAGTTCAACGAACAAGGAAATCGCCATTCAGTTGTAGGAATAAATGACATTTAAGTATATAACACATCCGTCTGCTACTGCTGTACCATAACCTTAAAGCTGGAAGCAGGTTGTGAAATAAAACTATTTTATTAAAGCAATTATGGTACAACGCAACAGAGCAGTGTTACCCACTGAGAGGAATTTTGTTTTGCTGGCCGTGTTGTACCTAACGGAGGTGGCTTATCGGAAGTGAAAGTCAGAATTACGTAAATATTCGAACAGTAACAAACAATATTTTTGCCTAGCCACACTGTTTAAAGAAAAAGGAAAACGGTCGCCAGCCTAATTAGGCAAGAGAAAGATTAACGTTATCGTTAAAGAAAGTAGGTATGAGTAACTTTAACGGACAAACACAACATAGACTTTGCCACACGCGAGTGCAATGAACTCTGAACATACATACGTTTAAGGTAAGAATGAAGCTAACTGCTAGAGCAGCACAAACTATTGGCAAAATTATAACAGATACCGAAACACACTATTACTTTCAGAGCTTGATCAAACTGAATGGTATTTATAACATTACTATTAACATTCACTGCAGGATCATAAATTGGACATAGGCTAAGTCTCTCTCAGTTAAAAACTTTACTATTTAAAATGAAAGTTAGTTGAAATTCAATAACAGGTTGCTTCTCACTGTCTTTCGAATAAATAAATTATGATTTTCATAAATAGTGATCTTTCCGTTACTTGTTACCTAGCATTAGCACAGTAGACAGACTGTGTATCCTGTTATACTATTAATACGCACGTCCAATACACAAGAGAGACAAACATTAGGAATCATGAACATATAATTTTCTACTAACGCAGTTTTCAACTTTTACTACAGTGAAACACAATGTTGACAAATTTGCAAGAAACTGACTCACCTTTTAAAATGTACTACAGATAGCACTATGATCATTAACTAAGCCAAACTTTATAAGCCTCAATTTTAAGAACTTTAATTTATAAAAGAAACAGCAAGTTGTCTTTATTACCACATTCTTCTACTTTCAAGTAAATGATTAAATAGGTGAATTTGATAATCCACTAAACATTCCATCCCTGGGAGGCTTTCACAAGACTACATTTACTACCTCCCCCAATTTCATTAAATCCACAGTAAATCTAAACACGCCCTTCTTACCAAAGGTCTAACAACATTATTTAATGTTCTGAGGCTTTCATTTTTTCCACAAACTAGGACACTCAGTAATCATAATTTAAATGGAGGAGAACCTGAAAGGTGTTGTGATAGGGAAAAATCAAGGTAGGTACATGAATTCAATTATAAGTTACCTTATATTTGAGCACACTAATTACATCCAATAAGCTGATCCTTCACTGTACATTATTATAGCACTCCTTTACAGTGATTGCGCAATGTGGTGGCAACTGCATGTTGGTAGCGGATTTGCAGACAGAATTGCTGGACTCTGGCCTTTCTTGGTGGCGATCATGAATACCAATTCCAGAATCGTTCCAGCTATTTATCTATCCATCCGAGGCATTGGAAAGTAGCAGAAAAAGCCTCTCTCGGAACCAGCACAATATAAACCTTTACATGGCAGTGCACAGTTTGGTAGATCGTCCCCGACTAACTCTTGGTTCCACCTTTTCTACCTAGGCCAAACACAATTTGCGCGCGTTACACAGTTCCGTTCCCGAGGGCAACCACAACAACTTTTTCATATGACATAACTAAGAACCCTAAGTGAGGATCAGCAGTTTACATACCAGCAACCAAACACATTAAATAAAACAGAACATTTGCACATATTGACATTTCTACAAAAAATTATTCACACAGAATTACATTTATATACAGTAAGTTTTATTCCCTCCAAATGGGACAAAGAATTTAAATGACAGATATACTACATTACATAGAACCAAACAATGACATTTACAAAGAAAGGAGTATACAATTTTGTGTTATCGATTCAATCAAACAATATTTACAGAAGCTCAATGATGTAACATTAAATGAAACAAAAGCAAAATAAATCCATACAGCATAAGAGTTATGGTGTTACAAGTACATGCCCAAATTTTACTACAAATTAACAAAGCATAAGAACTCTTTACAGTCTTAAATCGTAACTACTATATGCAACAGATTGCGTACCAAAGAGTGATATTTACGGATGTGAAGTGACCACAGACCTTTGACAATTCTTTAGTCAACCAAAAACAAAAGGCACCTGGCGTAGCTCAAATCGAATTTACAGTACGCCAAGTGGTGAAACAGAAAACTCAATGAATTATCTGACAAGCAACAGAGAACCAGTTAGGGCAAAATTACTCGAAAATATTAAAAGTAGAAAATGAAAATATTAAGAAATTAAGAAGTTTCGTATGGTCACCAGATGATAAAATCTAAAAGGTTTCGCTTACATGGAGGGATGTAAACAAGGTTTTTAAAATGTTGCACGACAGATGCTTACGAAGCGATTTAGATGCCTGTCAAACATTTTTCAGCTACATGCGGACAGCTTTTCAAAAAATAATTATGAAGATTAAGTGGTGGTTAAACTGTTTCCATTAAAAAATCTGCGAATATAATTTCTGATGTATAAAAACAAATGAATCAGTTCTGATGGTGCGCTGTTACGTAATAGATCTCGTAGAAGGTCGCAGTGTGTTTGAAATCATGGTCATTTAATTTAATGTTACGAGAAGCTGAGACTGATGAACGACCACAGACTAATTCTTTGGATTAGAAATGTGACGACGAGCTGTCGACGAAGAGCCACGTTAAATTTGCGAATTTTGTGCCATCACAGCATAGAAAGGTTTCGAAATATGACATATGAAGCGAGGTAATTTGATGAGAATTTTGTTGTGCTTTAGGTTAGAGGACAATGTAGCGCCCTTTAAACTTTGCAGCAAACAGTAGTTCGAAATACCTTCTCGATATTTAAGTAGCTACATTCCAAAGCTTCAAGACACTGGAGGTACGGAACACGTTAAGAGCCATTTCCTTGAGCTACTTCTGCGCGAACCGCGGGAAAATCAGAGAATACAGCTCATTAACTCATTCTCTTTTTGTGTAACTTCTCATCTTCTACCTGTTTTCTGCTTATACAGAAGGTCCGTTAACATTGCAACTTCCTCGACCGCTCAATACTCTTCACCCCTTGCGCTTGAAGATTACCTTTCCTCCCTCTTCCCCGCCTTAAACCTCATCCCCTTGAAGCCCGGAAAGTCTTCCATAGTATTGTGCTGAATACCTGATAGGTAGCCCCTGGCAGTCTTTGGAGAAACGAGGTATTAGCGTTGAATCATCGATTGACTCAAATGAAAGTCGGCTAATAGAATTACCTCCCCAAGCGTATCCCGCACTCTCCGATAGCAGTCGGAGAACATCCGATTAGCTTCTGAAAATCTGATATTCCCATAACAGATCCGTTTCATCGGATCAAATACATGACCTGTTTCAGGTATATGTCATTCCTTTAATCATTCCTTCTGGAAACTTTCACAACCCCAAACTTGCAGAAATGACAGATCAATAATTCTGAGTACTCTCAGCTGGAATAGTAATGTTGCAATCATACATTAGAATGTTTCCATCACATTTGAAACGTTATATTAAAAACTCCAACTTTCTTTGAGCAATTATGCAAAATGGAAATTTGGTCTTGCCGAGCTCTGAAGTTAGCAATAACACAGTCCTTGTTGTTCTGACTCAGGAGAACCGTCCACCAGACAAAAGCCTCACACATCAATCACGGATTATAAGCAACGGATAAATAGTTAAAATTGTTCTTGGGGCGCTAAATTTGCATTTGACTGCCTAAAGACACGAAATTCCTTCAATAGTAAAAGTTCTGCTCTAAGCGAATATCAAATTCAAATAATAATAGCGCAATAAAAGAATTTTTCTCTATCCATATAAAATATCGCACGCTATAAATTAAAAGTAAATTTAACTGTAATGTAATAAACTGAAAACTCAACCAACATGTAATACCTCATACACTTCCCTCACGTAATGGAAAACAGTGTTTTGCTGAATAAAGAAATCTTGACTGTCTTCTAGTACCACGAAGTACAATCACTGCGCCTTGTAAAAATCGTCTAACTTTCAGGTAAATCTAACAATGTTAAGTTCTGTACCCGTGTTCATTAACGTGATTTGGCACAACAACAAATTCACGTCAGCCTCGAGAGAATACAAGCCGACGACTGATGGATTATAATATCTTTCTTGTATTTGTTGTTCTTATCGACAGGTTCTGCAAGTCCCGTGCTGCACAATTCATTATCGCGTTGCCATCACGCCTCATCCGACCGCGTACTCCGCTCCCTGGCGGACTGAAACACAGCGTGGCGGCTCATTAATCATGATGAAACACTTTCAAACAACTAATTATACGATATTCTTCCATTTACCATCCTAATTCCACCACTAAGCAAACATTTTTGTGGCATCGATCTAGCATTGTTACTATGGGGGTGGAATAAAAAAGAGCGTTTGCGGCCGACATAGACTTGCCGTTGCAATGTGCTACTTTTTCTTTTACTTTGGAAATTATTTGCAGTTATAATATTATGACGAGGACATTACGTGTAAAATTTTACCACTTCCGGTATGCCTGATAGCCATTAAACGTTTAAAAGCCAATCACACATGATTGTCGGTACATTCACTCTGGTCAAGTAAAAACCTTCCAAGAGTAACAGCATAACAGTAAAGAACGACAGATGATGTGTGTGTCTGTGTATGTGTATTTGTGTGTGTGTGTGTGTGTGTGTGTGTGTGTGTGTGTGTGTGTGTGTGTGTGTGTGTGTGTGTCCTGTAAGATGTCTGGTGAAATCTTTCTCCAACATCACCTCTGTGATAAATAAATGATGTACTGCATGAGGGCAATGGCAATTTATTTCCCGTAATATTGTTTTCACCATCCTGGCCCAGTACTAGCATTTACTTTTTAGTTTAGGTTTTTTTTGTTCTTCAGCCTTGTGACTGGTTAGATGCGACCTGCCACGATTTCCTCTCCTGTGCCTATCTTTTCATCTCACGTCCTCAGTTATTTCCTGGATGTATTACAAACTCTGTTTCCCTCTACAGTTTTTGTCCTCTACAGATCCCTCTAGTACCGTGGAAATCATTCCCTGATGACTTAATAGATGTCCTATCATTCTGTCATTCCTCCTTGTCAATGTTTTCTACATAGTTCTTCCCTCTCTGATTCTGCGCAGAATCTCCGCATTCCTTACCTTATCAGTCCACCTAATTTTCAACACTCATTTGCAGCACATCTCAAATGCTTCTATTCTCTTCTGTTCCGGTTTTCCCACCGACCATGTTTCGCTACCATACAATTCTGTGCTCCTTAATTTAAAATACATATTTAATTCCGGAGTTACGCATAAAAACATCATCCGAAATTGTGTTAAATGCATTCTCTGAAAATTATTTCGAGCAGTTCGTTCACGAGCCCACGCGGATAGTAAACGGTTGTGAAAATACACTTGACCTCTTAACAACAAACAATCCTGAGTTAATAACGAGCATCAAAATGGATACCGAAATTAGTGAACACAGAATTGTCGTAGCGAGACAGAATATTGTAACCTCAAAATCCTCCAAAAACAAACGAAAAATATACCTATTCAAAAGAGCAGATAACTATTAACTTCACGCCTTCCTGAGAGACATTCTCCACTCCTTCCAAATTAACAATACTAATGTAGACCAGATATGCCTTGAATTCAAAATGGTTCAAATGGCTCTGAGCACTATGCGACTTAACATCTGTGGTCATCAGTCACCTAGAACTTAGAACTACTTAAACCTAACTAACCTAAGGACATCACACACATCCATGCCCGAGGCAGGATTCGAACCTGCGACCGTAGCAGTCACGTGGTTCCGGACTGAGCGCCGTGAATTCAAAGAAATAGTATCGGCAGCAATCGAGAGATTTATACCAAACAAATTAACAAACTACGGGTCTGATCCCCCTTGGAACACAAAACGGTTCAGAACACTATTGCAGAAACAACGAAACAAACATGCCTAGTTTAAACAGACGCAAAATCCCGAAGATTGGCGATCTTTTACAGAATCTCGAAATTAAGTGCTGGCTTCAATGCAAGTTGCTTATAACAGTTTCCATAATGAAACTTTGTCTCGAAACCTGGCACAAAACCCAAAGAGATTCTGGTCTTATGTGAAGTATGCTACCGGCAAGACACAATCAATGCCTTCTCTGCGCGATAGCAATGGAGATACTACCCAAGACCCCAAGACTGGAAAGTTGCACAGGTCACATCAACATTCAAGAAAGGTAGTAGGAGTAATCCACTAAATTACAGGCCCATATCGTTAACGTCGATATGCAGTAGGATTTTAGAACATATAGTGTGTTAGAACATTACGAATTATCTCGAAGAAAACGATCTATTGACAAACAGTCAATATGGGTTTAGAAAACATCGTTCCTTTGAAACAGAACTATCTCTTTATTCACATGAAGTGTTGAGTGCTATTGACAAGGGATTTCAGATAGATTCCGTACTTCTGGATTTCCGGAAGGCTTTCGACACTGTACCACACAAGTGGCTTGTAGTGAAATTGCGTGCATATAGAATATCGTTTCAGTTATGTGACTGGATTCGTGATTTCCTGTCAGAGAGGTCACAGTCCGTAGTAATTGAAGGAAAGTCGTCGAGTAAAACAGAAGTGATTTCTGGCGTTCCCCAAGGTAGTGTTACAGGCCCTTTGCTCTTCCTTATTTATATAAACGATTTGGGAGACAACCAGAGCAGCCGTCTTAGGTTATTTGCAGATGACGCTGTCGTTTCTCGACTAATAAAGTCATCAGAAGATCAAAACAAATTTCAAAACGATTTAGAAAATATATCTGTAGGGTATGAAAATTGGCACTTGCCCCTAAATAGCGAAACGTGTGAGGTCATCCACATGAGTGCTAAAAGGAATTCGTTAAACTTCGGTTACACGAGAAATCAGTCAAATCTAAAGGCCGTAAATTCAACTAAATACCTAGGAACTGCAATTACGAACATCTTCAACTGGAAGCAACACGTAGAAAATGGAATACTGGTGCGCGGTGTGGGATCATTACCAGATAGGACTGACGGAGTACATCGAAAAAGTTCAAAGAAGGACAGCACGTTTTGTATTATCGCGAAATATGGGAGAGAGTGTAAAATGGTACAGGGTTTGCTGTGGACATCATTAAAACAAAGCCTTTTTCGTTGCGCCGGAATCTTCTCACGAAATTCCAATCACCCACTTTCTTCTCCTAACGCAAAAATATTTTGTTGACACCGACCTACATAGGGAGAAATGATCACCATGATAAAATAAGGGAAATCAGAACTCGTACGGAAAGATATAGCTATTCGTTCTTTCCGCGCGCTACATGAGATTTGAAAAATAGAGAATTGTGAAGATGGTTCGATGAACTCTCTGTCAGGCACTTAAATGTTATTTGCAGAGTATAGCTGTAGATTTAGACGTAGAACTTCATCTACCTCGTGACCATCAATTCTGATGTTAAGTATCTCGCTGTTCTCATTTCTGCAACATCTCATTACTTTCGCCTTTCTACTGTTTACTCTCAATCCATATTCTGTACTCATTAGATGTTCATTCCATTCAGCAAATCTTGTAATTCTTCTTGACTTTCACTCAGGATAGCAATGTCATCAGCGAATGATATCATTGCTATCCTTTCACTATATATTTTAATTCCAGTTCTGAGGCTATTTTTTATTTCCTCATTGCTTCTTCGACGTACAAATTGAACAGTAGGGCCGAAAGACTACATTCCTGTCTTACATCCTTTTTAATCCGAGCACTTCGTTCTTGGTCGTCCACTCTTATTATTCACTCTTGGTCATTGTACGTATTGTATATTACCCGTCTCTCCCTATAGATTTCGAACACCTTGTACCATTTTACTTTGTTGAACGCTTTTTCCAAGTCAACAAATCCTATGAATGTGTGTTGAATTTTCTTTAGTCTTGCTTTCATTATCAACCGCAATGTCAGAATTGCTCTGGTCCCTACATCTTTCCTAAAGCCAAGCTGATCGTCAATCCTCAATTTTCTTTCCCTTAAAGTGTCTAAAAGACGTTTTAAATTATTTGCAGATTTTTTTAAATAGAAGTAATTGAGCCAGTCCTCTTGACTTACTATAAAAGTGTAAATCAGCGCTGATTATTATTGATAATCGTCAAAGCTGATTTTTTTTATTTTTTATTTTGTGTGTGTGTGTGTGTTTAACGTTTGTTGTCTCGGTACAAACAAAGTCCTTCAAATGGTTCAAATGGCTCTGAGCACTATGAGACTTAACATCTTAGGTCATCAGTGCCCTAGAACTTAGAACTACTTAAAACTAACTAACCTAAGGACATCACATACACATCAATGCCGGAGGCAGGATTCGAACCTGCGACCGTAGCGGTCGCGCGGTTCCAGACTGAAGCGCCTAGAACCGCTCGGCCACTGCGGCCGGCTAACAAACTTCTTTCTTCCTCTCTCTCGATAGCATCTGTCCGTCGTAGACTAGAGGAATATTCCCATTTTGTACTGTCAATGGTTGGCAGGATGTGGCCAAAGCACTGGCAAGCATCCCTGGTAAGAAACGCGTGCTCTAAAATTCTTTTTAGGGAATGTTTAAAAAAAGAATGTCATTGTATTTGTGAATATTTAACGACATACGTTAGTATATTTTGTTGATCATACCCTTTTGTAATAATTTACGAGTTTTCATAGAGCTAAATATTCGAAGGCTCTAAATCAGTCAGTATCACAGTGAGAACGAAGTAAAATTGCAAAGCGAATCATAGACGTGTTGAAGTGGCGTATGTGTGTCATCTGTAGCCTTCTCTCTCAACAGGGTGGATGTTTATTAGTGGATTCTGCAGAGAGAGAGAGAGAGAGAGAGAGAGAGAGAGAGAGAGAGAGAGACAGAGAGAAGAAGAAGAAAAAGAAAAAGAAGAAGAAGAAGAAAAAGAAGAAGAACAATTGTACAACGCAAAAAGGGAGAATCGTAACAAAGTCCTCACATGAATAAAACGAGTCATACGGGTAAGAAATGGTCCAACTAAGTAAATCACATTTAGTCACACTGAATGCAGTGAAAAGAATATTGCGTAGACTTGTGACGTCCATACGTCCATTGTGATAGACGACGTCAACGACATGGCATTTTCGAAATGAGTAGAATCTAGTATCCGTTTGTAAATACACTGTTACACAGACTCTGAGCTGAGTTTTTAACAGCTATACATGTGAAATTTACATATAATCTGCTACTCTGTTCGAAAATTTATTTTACGCACTCATGAGGGTTTCTACAAGGTGTTATGACCTATGTGTGGTTAAGTATTCGAAATTACTGGAAACTTCGGTCTTAATTGATGAGTTCTTGAGTGTATAGATGGCTAAGAAAATTGAAAATTGCAATGACTCAGTCGGACAAGAGATCCATGTATGTAGTCTAAATTTGCATTAAACCAGGAGCAGTTTCAGATTGATTTAAAATCGTTACGCATTGCAAAGTTATTAGCAAGAGCATTGATGGTTCCTATTAGACACTGTTATACAATCAAACTCATTTTGTAAATCGAAGTTCGATTGTAGTCACTTCAAAGAGTGGGTTATTTGTCCATCATAACCTAATCTTAAGATGGTAACAGTTGGTTTTAATGAAACATAACAGACGCTTTAGCCTACAATGTAAATTTCCCTCAAATTTTCCGCCTCTTTTTCGCGATAAAAGGCGCCCTCTGTTTACATATAACGGATAACGTCTAAACATTGGTAACTAGGTTAGCGCCCGCTGCTTGGCTCGCGTAGACTGTAATCAAATTTTTATGTTGTTCACAAATTGCAATACCTTCTACGCTTTCCACGCTAAATAAGCTCATTGAGGAATGGTCCTTTTCGGATGTACCTGTGACCAAGAAACGATTCTCTATGCTGGAGTTTTTGTTAATCCTGACCTGGTCTTGTGGCAATATTTCAATAGAAACATTTATCCCCTAGCACATATTTATTTACTTCTAACCAAAAGGTGAAATATCAGTTTTCGTAGATTTAGCTTAAGAATGTTTTAATTCAACGAAATATTTTCTTAAAAATTTCCATACCCTATTTGGGGAGTAAAATAACTGATGATGTTCGAAGTAGAGCGGATATAAAATGTAGACTGGCAATGGCAAGGAAAGCGTTTCTGAAGAACAGAAATTTGTTAACATCGAGTAGAGATTTAAGTGTCAGGAAGTCGTTTCTGAAAGTATTTGTATGGAGTGTAGCCATGTATGGAAGTGAAACATGGACGATAAATAGTTTGGACAAGAAGACAATAGAAACTTTCGAAATGTGGTGTTACAGAAGAATGCTGAAGATTAGATGGGTAGATCACGTAACTAATGAGGAGGTATTGAATAGAATTGGGGAGAAGAGGAGTTTGTGGCACAACTTGACAAGAAGAAGGGACCGGTAGATAGGACATGTTCTGAGGCATCAAGGGATCACAAATTCAGCATTGGACGGCAGCGTGGAGGGTAAAACTTGTAGAGGGATACCAAGAGATGAATACACTAAGCAGATTCAGAAGGATGTAGGTTGCAGTAGGTACTGGGAGATGAAGAAGATTGCGCAGGATAGAGTAGCATGGAGAGCTGCATCAAACCAGTCTCAGGACTGAAGACAACAACAACAACAACCCTATTTAATAAACTTGACTTTCCAAAAACAGCATGTACTTTTTTTGTTTGACTGGGAAATGAAATACCAATTTTCGCAGTTCTAGCTTCAAAACTGCCTTAATAGCAACCTATTTTCAAAAAGCCTTTCATCCCCTGTTTGACCTCCATAAGAGTATAATTTCAAACAATCGCTTCTTAAATCTTCCCTGCAGTTAAGGTCATTACCCTCTCCAAATTTCAAATTTCTATCTTTTTCAGCCTGGGTCGGGCGATGATGTATCAGTGAATCAGTCAGGCGCTCTTTCATCCTGTTAGGGGCTGAATTTCCAAGAACAGGGAAACACGTATTTTTTATTTTCAACCCAGAAGGCAAATACCATTTTCGTTGCTTAAGCTTTAAAAGCGCTTGCACAATGAAATACCTTCATAAAATTTTTCAACCCCTACTTCACCCCCTTATCGACTGAACTTTCAAAATCAGTATTTTTTTTATCTCCAAACGAGAATGCAAATACAAATATTCAGAGACTTAGCTTTAAAAACGCTTTCATAACGAAATCTGTCAGTAAAAATTTCTTCCCTATTTCACCATGTTAGGGCTTGAATTTCCAAAAACACTGAAACACGTATTTATTTTAAATTCCAGCGAGTAGTCAAATACAATTTTTTATAGATGTAGCTTCAAAGACAGTTTAATAGTCCTTAAATAATGATTTATTTTCCGAAAACTTCCACCAACTATTTCACCCGTATGGGAGCTAAATTTCAAAAAACGCTGAAACACGTCTATTTTTTCTTCCCGCGGTATGAAATTCCAGCTTTCGTAGTTCTAGCTTCAAAATTTCTTTAACAGCGACACGTCCTTTTTGAAGGGGAACGACACGGTGACGCCCGAAAATATTGCTCAAGTTCAGGATTTTTCTCCGTACTAGAATGTATAGAGAAATGAGACTTGGAGTTTTTATTGGTGTTTTTTAATCGAAATATATTAATATCATCATTGAGTAATTGGGATTCTCCCGAAGCAGTTCTGAGAGGAGGTAGATCGACCGTTGTCGCTGTAACTCCGGCTGTCGTCATCTGAAGCACCTAAAATCAACATATCGCCCTAATGCTTTCAGATGTAGTTTTAGTTCTTCGTAGTGATTTAAAAAAAAAAAGTTTTCAGCGAAATTATGGATATATGAAAAAAGGCCGCTTTTAGACACCTCTTTTCCGGCCAAAATAAATACTAAATATCAAAATTTTAAAAAACCGGTTACGATGAGCTGAAGAGAATTCAGTGTGCTTCAAGGGAGACCAAAAATCATTAGAATGGGATTAAACTTGTTGCGTGGGCGACTACAACCACGTCGAAAAACATGGTTTTGAGAAAAACGCTTTTAAAGCTTGACAAGTATTTATCATATAAAAAAGGGACAAAGCTTGAAACTTGCGGGATATCATCGATGCCTGGTCCATAACAACTACCGCCCCGGCTTGTGGATGGCCGCTTTCTGCTGATTTGGCATGATAAGCCCTCGTTTTCGTCCTCAGAGCCCCTTTTCGTCGCCGAGAGCATCGCCGCTGGCATCTCTTTCTTCGCAGAATCGGTGCACTACATACCGATTTTGATTTGAAGGGCGTTTGCTACGTGCATTAATGCAGTATGGCCACCACTGAATAGACATACGGCCAAATTTGAAACAATCTAGATAATTTCGCTTCAGTTGGGTGTTACTTTTGGAGCGTATCTCCCAATGAGAATATTGAAACTTTCGTTCACATTTTGAGTGAAGCCGCCCAGCCAACACCCCAGCAAATCAGGTTTACTCAAGTCGGTAAAAATAGGGATGATTACACCGATAACGACTTGTGTCAATTGGTTCTCTAACGCCTAGGCGTGCAGTGCGCTCGACTTCAAACGCACACAGAATCGTTACTTTTCGGAGTTCGCGCATAATATTTTGTGGAATAATTCTTCAAAGGATATACATTCGAATTCCATAATTAAAAAATTCAAATTTTTTCGACCGTCACCCTGTAGCTCCTCTTTAAAAGATGCCCACAGTACACCATAAACACTGTCTCCAGACTTCAAGTTTCGATACTTTGCGGTTGAGGTTGGGCGATGATCAGGCAGTCAATCAGAACATTTCCTTTTATGTACAGAGACTCATACTTCGGTGTGCCGCACTATTTCAATATAAAATGTACTTAATCATAGCTGTGAATCTGTATTGGAGAAAACGATGGTTATCGTTCTCCGACTTCCCCTTGTGCCGACTGCTAGCACATCTTTGTCACTGTGTGACTTTTGGTTGCAACTGCGGCGCCATCTGTTGGCTATGCTAAGAGGCGTGAGCCCGAACGGGGCAGCCGGTGGCGAGCCGAGAACTAGATAGTACGCAAAGCACTTCTAGTTTGGGCCTGAGTTTCCCAGCGCTAACAGGAAAAATGTGCTGTACCCCGTCCGGTATAAGGTCTAGAGACTTGGCTTCAGAACTACGTTGGATTGCAGTTGGCGTTCCTGATTACTATTAACAAATATGGAAACAGTTACCTGATGGCAGTGGATTCAGCCACCGCTATACTTCCTGTAAGAAAGATACTTTCGTATACAGCCTACGGTAGTACCAAGAGAGCTCTGAAATTAACAGTACATTTTTTCTAAACTTAAAGTGTTGGCCGATCTGAGCTATATTTCAGTTGTTCTACCCTCTTTGTACCGAGCGAGGTGGCGCAGTGGTTAGCACACTGGACTCGCATTCGGGAGGACGACGGTTCAATCCTGTCTCCGGCCATCCTGATTTAGGTTTTCCGTGATTTCCCTAAATCGCTTCAGGCAAATGCCGGGATGGTTCCTTTGAAAGGGCACGGCCGACTTCCTTCCCCATCCTTCCCTCACCCGAGCTTATGCTCCGTCTCTAATGACCTCGTTGTCGACGGGACGTTAAACACTAATTTCCTCCTCCTCCTCCCTCTTCGTAATTGCAGTAATGGTGTTTGAGACTGTGTGACTAAAACGGTGGTCTGTGGGTCCTTTGAACTGTCAAAACTGGTTGCTGTAAGTTGAGTAATATATGCTGTAAGTTATCGTAATTCGCGAGAAAATAAACGAAGTTTGGCTTTTGTGTTGAAAGAATGTCTTTACATGTTGGTTGTAACCCTTTCAGTGTAAACGTAATAGACCCAGACTGATATGGTGTGATTATAACGCTTGTTAATGAGCATTAACTAAGATTTCTTTCCAGACTACCTGAGCTCTTATATTATTTTGTAACCGCGCTGGTTCTACAACGAACCGTGTGGCCTATACTGCATTCCAGTTAGTAACGTTGTGTAGCTATAACGATTGATCGTATCTACGCTCCACCGACGGAATAAACAGTCTGCTTGCTAGAATTTGTTTCTGAATCAGTCGTACGACTATACTGTAACAGCCAAATGTAACTGGTGCGTCTAGGTACTTTAGCAGCGTTACTTCAAAGTATTAGATGAACTTAAAGTCATTTATTAAACAGTGGAGTATTGTGTTTAACCGTACATCATTGATTTGCAGTTACTTTTAATTTCAGTTAAAGCTGCTGCTTCATATTGCAGTTCATTCTTGTGCATTTGAATTGTAGTAAAGCAGTAAGCTGATACTTGGCCACATTTAAATTCAGTGTAAACTAGTGACTGCGGTTTTCTTAAAGATGTATCATAACGACGTAAATTTTTAAAATGGGTTTAGTCTTTTAAAATCATACCTTAACGAGTTGTGCAGTTGTCTGGCCGAGCTTCACTTGGAATGGGAACTGATTCTTTTCACTTTAAGGGAATTATTTCTTGTTTTAGTGTACATATTGGTATTAATAAGTGTATTGTACTCGTTGTTATTAATAAATGTATTAAATTATAGTCATTCTGTACATTACTCAATCAGAACTCACTTCACAACTCCATCTGATACACCCCGAATGCGAAGCCATTGAAGGTCCATAAATATTAATTGAATTTATCTCTTGATTTAATTACAAACAAACCGCGTAATGGTGATATAACTACATTTCGAGCAAATTTAAAGAATAACTACACAATAGTGAAGCATCTTAGAGACACAAATTGAGTACCAGTTTAAACCCCATACTTTATAGATTAGGAAATATGCTTGCTTATTTACACGCTCGCTTCAGTACTGGTGATGAAGATTTCAGGTAGAAACAAAAACGAAAAGTAATTCTCAAGTGTATATTTATTTTATATTTTATGACAAAAAATGACTACTTGTAATTTATACATAATTTACTTACAAATAGTAGATTTCAAAACATTGTAGTGCATAAAGTCCAGCATTGCACTGTTTATACAGTACCTCCATCTGTTTTCTTTCCTTAAATCTACATCTACATAGATACCCCGTAAGCAAATCGCTTCCTTTCCTTTGTCAGAGTTGAGTGCAATACGTGGCCTCTAATATGTTGACAGTGGGTGATACCTTTGCTGGAAACTCTGCATCTACATGCATTATTACTCTATAATTTAAAATTCAGTGTCTGGCAGAAGTTTCATACAGGGTGTTTCAAAAATGACCGGTATATTTGAAACGGCAATAAAAACTAAACGAGCAGCGATAGAAATACACCGTTTGTTGCAATATGCTTGGGACAACAGTACATTTTCAGGCAGACAAACTTTCGAAATTACGGTGGTTACAATTGTCAACAACAGATGGCGCTGCGGTCTGGGAAACTCTATAGTACGATATTTTCCACATATCCACCATGCGTAGCAATAATATGCCGTAGTCTCTGAATGAAATTACCCGAAACCTTTAACAACGTGTCTGGCGGAATGGCTTCACATGCATATGAGATCTACTGCTTCAGCTGTTCAATTGTTTCTGGATTCTGGCGGTACACCTGGTCTTTCAAGTGTCCCCACAGAAAGAAGTCACAGGGGTTCATGTCTGGCGAATAGGGAGGCCAATCCACGCCGCCTCCTGTATGTTTCGGATAGCCCAAAGCAATCACACGATCATCGAAATATTCATTCAGGAAATTAAAGACGTCGACTGTGCGATGTGGCCGGGCTCCATCTTGCATAAACCACGAGGTGTTCGCAGTGTCGTCTAAGGCAGTTTGTACCGCCACAGATTCTACATCTACATCTACATCTACATCCATACTACGCAAGCCACGGTGTGTGGCGGAGGGTACCCTGAGTACCTCTATCGGTTCTCCCTTCTATTCCAGTCTCGTATTGTACGTGAAAAGAAGGATTGTCGGTATGCTTCTGTGTGGGCTCTAATCTCTCTGATTTTATCCTCATGGTCTCTTCGCGAGATATACGTAGGATGGAGCAATATACTGCTTGACTCTTCGGTGAAGGTATGTTCTCGAAACTTTAACAAAAGCCCGTACCGAGCTACTGAGCGTCTCTCCTGCAGAGTCTTCCACTGGAGTTTATCTATCATCTCCATAACGCTTACGCGATTACTAAATGATCCTGTAATGAAGCGCGCTGCTCTCCGTTGGATCTTCTCTATCTCTTCTATCAACCCTATCTGATGCGGATCCCACACTGCTGAGCAGTATTCAAGCAGTGGGCGAACAAGCGTACTGTAACCTACTTCCTTTGTTGTCGGATTGCATTTCCTTAGGATTCTTCCAGTGAATCTCAGTTTGGCATCTGCTTTACCGACGATCAACTTTATACGATCATTCCATTTTAAATCACTCCTAATGCGTACTCCCAGATAATTTATAGAATTAACTGCTTCCAGTTGCTGACCTGCTATTTTGTAGCTAAATGATAAGGGACCTATCTTTCTATGCATTCGCATCACATTACACTTGTCTACATTGGGATTCAATTGCCATTCCGTCCACCATGCGTCAATTCGCTGCAGATCCTCCTGCATTTCAGTACAATTTTCCATTGTTGCAACCTCTCGATACACCACAGCATCATCTGCAAAAAGCCTCAGTGAAATTCCAATGTCATCCACCAGGTCATTTATGTACACTCCTGGAAATGGAAAAAAGAACACATTGACACCGGTGTGTCAGACCCACCATACTTGCTCCGGACACTGCGAGAGGGCTGTACAAGCAATGATCACACGCATGGCACAGCGGACACACCAGGAACCGCGGTGTTGGCCGTCGAATGGCGCTAGCTGCGCAGCATTTGTGCACCGCCGCCGTCAGTGTCAGCCAATTTGCCGTGGCATACGGAGCTCCATCGTAGTCTTTAACACTGGTAGCATGCCGCGACAGCGTGGACGTGAACCGTATGTGCAGTTGACGGACTTTGAGCGAGGGCGTATAGTGGGCATGCGGGAGGCCAGGTGGACGTACCGCCGAATTGCTCAACACGTGGGGCGTGAGGTCTCCACAGTACATCGATGTTGTCGCCAGTGGTCGGCGGAAGGTGCACGTGCCCGTCGACCTGGGACCGGACCGCAGCGACGCACGGATGCACGCCAAGACCGTAGGATCCTACGCAGTGCCGTAGGGCACTGCACCGCCACTTCCGAGGAAATTAGGGACACTGTTGCTCCTGGGGTATCGGCGAGGACCATTCGCAACCGTCTCCATAAAGCTGGGCTACGGTCCCGCACACCGTTAGGCCGTCTTCCGCTCACGCCCCAACATCGTGCAGCCCGCCTCCAGTGGTGTCGCGACAGGCGTGAATGGAGGGACGAATGGAGACGTGTCGTCTTCAGCGATGAGAGTCGCTTCTGCCTTGGTGCCAATGATGGTCGTATGCGTGTTTGGCGCCGTGCAGGTGAGCGCCTCAATCAGGACTGCATACGACCGAGGCACACAGGGCCGACACCCGGGGTCATGGTGTGGGGAGCGATCTCCTACACTGGCCGTACACCTCTGGTGATCGTCGAGGGGACACTGAATAGTGCACGGTACATCCAAACCGTCATCGAACCCATCGTTCTACCATTCCTAGACCGGCAAGGGAACTTGCTGTTCCAACAGGACAATGCACGTCCGCATGTATCCCGTGCCACCCAACGTGCTCTAGAAGGTGTAAGTCAATTACCCTGGCCAGCAAGATCTCCGGATCTGTCCCCCATTGAGTATGTTTGGGACTGGATGAAGCGTCGTCTCACGCGGTCTGCACGTCCAGCACGAACGCTGGTCCAACTGAGGCGCCAGGTGGAAATGGCATGGCAAGCCGTTCCACAGGACTACATCCAGCATCTCTACGATCGTCTCCATGGGAGAATAGCAGGCTGCATTGCTGCGAAAGGTGGATATACACTGTACTAGTGCCGACATTGTGCATGTTCTGTTGCCTGTGTCTATGTGCCTGTGGTTCTGTCAGTGTGATCATGTGATGTATTTGACCCCAGGAATGTGTCAATAAAGTTTCCCCTTCCTGGGACAATGAATTCACGGTGTTCTTATTTCAATTTCCAGGAGTGTATATTGTGAATAGCAACGGTCCTATGACACTCCCCTACGGCACATCTGAAATCACTCTTACTTCGGAAGAGTTCTCTCCATTGAGAATGACATGCTGCGTTCTGTTATCTAGGAACTCCTCAATCCAATCACACAATTGATCTGATAGTCCGTATGCTCTTTCTTTGTTCATTAAACGACTGTGGGGAACTGTGTCAAACGCCTTGCGGAAGTCAAGAAACACGGCATCTACCTGTCAACCCGTTTCTAAGGCCCTCTGAGTCTCGTGGACGAATAGCGCGAGCTGGGTTTCACACGACCGTCATTTCTAAACACATACTGATTCCTACAGAGTAGATTTCTAGTCTCCAGAAAAGACGAAGAATGTCCAGATAGCGTGATGCAGTAATCGTTTCGGATTTGAAAAATGGGCCAATGATTCCTTTGGAAGAAATGGCGGCCCAGACCAGTACTTTTTGAGGATGCAGGGACGATGGGACTGCAACATGGGGCTTTTCGGTTCCCCATATGCACCAGTTCTGTTTATTGATGAAGCCGTCCAGGTAAAAATAAGCTTCGTCAGTAAACCAAATGCTGCCCACATGCATATCGCCGTCATCAATCCTGTGCACTATATCGTTAGCGAATGTCTCTCGTGCAGCAATGGTAGCGGCACTGAGGGTTTGCCGCGTTTGAATTTTGTATGGATAGACGTGTAAACTCTGGCGCATGAGACGATACGTGGACATTGGCGTCATTTGGACCGCAGATGCAACATGGCGAACGGAAACCCGAGGTCGCTGTTGGATCACCTGCTGCACTAGCTGCGCGTTGCCCTCTGTGGTTGCCGTACGCGGTCGCCCTACCTTTCCAGCACGTTCATCCGTCACGTTCCCAGTCCGTTGTAATTTTTCAAACAGGTCCTATATTGTATCGCTTTTCGGTCATTTGGTTACATTAAATCTCCGTTGAAAACTTCGTCTTGTTGCAACAACACTGTGTTCTAGGCGTGGAATTCCAACACCAGAAAAATCCTCTGTTCTAAGGAATAAACCATGTTGTCCACAGCACACTTGCACGTTGTGAACAGCACTCGCTTACAGCAGAAAGACGACGTACAGAATGACGCACCCACAGACTGCGTTGTCTTCTATATCTTTCACATCACTTGCAGCGCCATCTGTTGTTGAAAATTGTAACTACTGTAATTTCGAAAGTTTGTCCGCCTGAAAATGTACTGTTGTCCCAAGCATATTGCAACAAATGGTGTATTTCTATCGCTGCTCGTTTAGTTTTTATTGCCGTTTCAGATATACCGGTCATTTTTGAAACACCCTGTAGAAGCACCTTCCAGTTATTTCTCTACCGTTCCACTCTCGAAAGGCCCGCGTGGAAGCTATGATTTCTCTTATTTTATCATGATGATCATTTCTCGCTACGTAGGTGGGTGCCAACAGAATATTTTCGTAATCGGTGGAGGAAATTGGTGTTTGCAATTTTACGAGAAGATATTGCCGCAGCGAAGAACGCATTTTGTTTTAATGATTGTGACGCCAATTCTCGTATCAAGTCCGTGGCACTCTCTCCCCTATTTCACGATGATGCAAAACTTGCTGCCTTTCCCTGAACTTTTTCGATGTGCTCCGTCAGTCCTATACGAGAGGGTCCCACACCGCACAGCAATTCTACACAACAATGCGGAGAAGCATTGTGTAGGCAGTCTCTTTAGCAGATCATTCACACTTTCCAATTGTTCTCTCAATAAATCGCAGTCTTTGGTTTACTTTACCCATAACAATACCTATGTGATGTTCTAATTTAAGCTATTTGTTTCCCTAAATATTTACCAAGATTTCTGTTTATGCTAGTGGTGATCGAATGTGTTCTCCTGCAGCTACCACTCCATGCTAACTTTTTTTGTAAATTCCACTAGCAATATGTTTTGTTCGCTAACATCCTCGAGCGCAATCAATCCATTCACAGTAGACAATAGAACAGCTGTTTTAAGTACATCGTCACTTTGCATGCAAATGAGTAGTAGGTGTGAAGCTGATTGACACGGTCCGCACCATTCTTGTTTATGTTGTAATCTAGAACATTGTTTGGCTTTACTGTTCTTGTAAAAGCTCCGTTCGAACGTATAGAAATCTCTTTGTTGGACCCTCAATGTTTGTGGAGAGGCAATATACATAACGTTTATTTTTACAGTTGAGGACTAGAATGGAACCTTCCCGGAAAAAGAAAGAAAAGTAAAATAATTTTGTTTCTGCTTCCTTGCTTTTAAGCTTGTCGTTAGGCCCTTACTTTTCTTCGTAATAGTTGCGGCAGTTTGTGTCTGATGTTCTTACAACATGTTAAGCAAAGATACACTTGTAAATCGACTACTGCTGCATCTAGTGGGCACAATATGAATTACTACGCCTATCCTACGCTCGGTAGCCCTGTAGCGTGCGGAAAGACACAGCAGATGTAAAAGCTGCGCACTTACGGGATATGGGTGCAGTTCACGTGGTCGATATATGCTCACCCGCATGGCGTGTGGGAATAGTGCTGTATGTGTTAATAGCTAGTATCTGAGTTAGTGTATATAGATATCTGGAGCGCATTCCAGTTGACATGCGAATAGTACAGGATGCTTTTGGGGAGGAATTAGAATGTTTGGTTCAAATGGTTCAGAACACTATGGGACTTAACATCTGTGGTCATCAGTCCCCTAGAACTTAGAACTACTAAAACCTAACTAACCTAAGGACATCACACACATCCATACCCGAGGCAGGATTCGAACCTGCGACCGTAGCAGTCGCGCGGTTCCGGACTGAAGCGCCTCGAACTGCTCGGCGAACGCGGCCTGGCTTAACTTGCTGACAGAATTAGAGCTAACATCGTGCAAGGAAACATTACGACACACAGTCCTGAATTAGCGACCACATGATCAACCAACAAGAAGCATGAATTTACTCATAACCCCAAAATAGCGAAACAATTAAACTGCCAAAACTACACCTCCCATCGGACAGTAACGAGAGGAGGAGGAAAGATCACTGTCTTCAATTACACCGGTGCCAGGGACAGGACACCCGGTCGCCGGAGGCCACAAGGCCAGAGAGACGATGGTTACACAAAATTATTACTTAATGATTAAACCTTCCACGAACTCAACTTGCAATTATGCTCGAACAGGCAGTACACGACCTCCGATGGCAAGAATCCACATATCCGACCGCGGACGCGTCGCCCGCGTACCCAACACGCCACAGTCGTGCAATAACACGCTCTGTCGGGTAGTAACCACTCCTTCATGTTAGGTGTCTCCTCTTAAACTCCAGTGTTGAAACGGAAGATTTAAAGAAGCTTCTTATCGTACCACCAAGGCGAAATGAACAGCAACTACTCGTGGAGCGTTTCCGCCAACTCGACCTGCTCGTTACACACAACCGACATACATCACGTGGTGGCGACTCGGTACAACCGACCACACCTGCTTCGCACTGAAGAGACACACTGCCCTCCCGTGTCCACCACACTCTCTGCACGTAATGCCTGTCCTTCCGTGCCACCACACGAGGTTACAACTGGTCAAAGATCTCACTTCCTGCATAGCAGTTTCCCTAAAGCAAAAACGCAGATATCGATAGCAGAGGGAAAAGACAACCAAGCAGCCACTTAATGACAGACAACATATCAAACAAACATGTCAGGGGGACAAAAGGAAAACCAATGCAATCCAAACACAAGGTGTAGCACGAGTCGATACACGGCTCACTTTGTTCGTTAAACGACTGTGCGGAACTGTATCAAGTGCCTTGTCGTAGTCAAGAAACACGGCATCTACCTGGGAACCCGTGTCTATGGGCCTCTGCGTCTCGTGGACGAAAAGCGCGTGCTGGGTTTCACACGGTCGTCTTTTTCAAAACCCATGCTGATTCCTACAGAGTAGATTTCTAGTCTCCAGAAAAGTTATTATACTCGAACATAATACGTGTTCCAAAATTCTACAACTGATCGACGTTAGAGATATAGGTCAATGTTGATTTTTATACAGGAGTTTCTCGTTCTCCAGAAATGGCACAATGCATGAACCCAAAATACGTTAGATAGTTCTACAAGAAATTCACGTTATCGTCACAGACCTGTGATTATGTGCCTCAGCCCAACGACCCGTCTCAAAAAGGGGAATCACCTGCTCCGATCGTTAGGTGCACTTTATTACTCCAGTGACCTGCAGTAAAAGGCGAGCAACTTCCTTCCCATGAGAGCCTCACAGGTACCCCATACGGTCCAGTTGTCGTTCCACTGTTGAACAGTTTCAGTTGCGTTTCTATTTTACGGTAGTCAAAATGTTCTCGGCTCAGGTTCGAAACCGGCTACCATTATAATTTTGATTAATAATCAGCATTGGCAGCCGAAGACTTCCGGCATAAGAAGTCACCTTCATTCTGCCAACGACACGGTTAAAGAGGTCGAAGGAGATGACAGTGGTTCAGGGCACTCTCTTGTTCTTGGGGTGGGGAACTGGCCCTAAAGGCGGAAGGATTAAAAGTAATCAACGGCATGAGGGTGCAGAAGGCAATGGAAACCACTGCATTAAAGACACGTAACTTGTATCCACAGGACATGTGGCCTGTAATATAAAAATTGTCGTGGCGATCTCACCATTGGCAAACGATCCCGGAAGAGTCCCCCATTCGGATCTCCGGGAGGGACTGCCAAGAGGGAGGTAACCACGAGAAAAAGACTGAATAACCAACGAAAGGATAAGGTTCTATGAATCGGGGCATGGATTGTTAGAAGTTTGAATGTTGTTAAGATGCTAGAAAATCTGTAAAGGGAAATGCAAAGGCCCAATCTAGACATAGTAACAATCAGTGAGTGAAACGAAAACAAGAAAAAGATTTCTGGTCACACGAGTAGATGGTAATAACTACAGCAGCAGTAAACGGTATAACGGGTGTAGCGTTCGTTATGAATAGGAAAGTAGGACAGAGATGAACAGTTCAGTGATAGGTCTGTTCTTATCAGAATCGACAGCAAACCACACCGATAACGGAAGTTCAGGTATATATGCCATTGTCGCAAGCTGAAGAGGAAGAGATAGAGAAAGTATGTGAGGATATTGGAAGGGTAAATACGTAAAGGGAGATGAACATCTAATAGTCATGCGAGACTGTAATGCAGTCTTAAGGGAAGGAGTAGAAGAAAAGGTTACAGGAGAATAGGGGCTTGGGACAAGGAATGAGAGAGGAGAAAGACAAATTCAGTTCTGTAATAAATTTCAGCTAGTAATAGTGAATACTCGGTTCAAGAATCACAAGAGGAGGAGGTATACTTGGAAAATGCCCAGAGTCACAGAAGATTTCAGTTATATTACATCATGGTCAGACAGAAATTTCGAAATCGGAAACTGCATTGTAAGGTGTACACAGGAGCAGATATAGACCCAGATCACGATTTAGCAGTGATGAAGAATAGGATGAAGTTTAACGAGATTAGTCAGGAAGAATCAAGACGCAAAGAAGTAGGACACAGAAGTACTAAGGAATGACGAGATATCCGTGAAGTTTTCTAAGGCTATAGATACAGCAATAACGAGTATCTCAGTTGTAGTACAGTTGAAGAGGAATGGACATCTCTAAAATCGGCAGTCACAGAAGTTGGAATAAACAACATAGGTCCAAAGAAGGTAACTGCGAAGAAACAATGATTAATAGAAGAAATACTTCACTTGATTGATGAAAGAAGGAAATAGAAAAATGTTCAAGGAAACTCGGAATACAGAAATACAGGTCGCTGAGGAATGAAATAAATAGGAAGTGCAGAAAAGTTAGACGAAATGACTGCATTAAAATGTGAAAAAATCTAAATAGAAATGATTGTCGGAAGGACTGACTCATCATACAGGATAGTCAAAACGACCTTCAGTGGAATTAAAAGCAAGAGCGGTTACATTAAGAATGCCACGGAAATTCCCCTGTTAAATGCAGTGCAGAAAGCGGATAGATGGAAAGAGTACCCTGAAGGCCTCTATGACAGGGAAGATTTGTCTGGTGTGATGAGTCGACTTATAGGAGATAGGGGATCCAATATAGAATTTAAGAGAGCTCTGGAGAACTTAAGATCAAATGAGGCAGAAGGGATAGATAACATTCCATCATAACTTCTAAAATCATGGGGAAAAGTGGCAACAAAACGAATATTAAAGTTGATGTGTGAAATGTGTGAGTTTGGCGACATACCATCTGACTTTCGGAAAAATATCATCCAGAAAATTCCGAAGACTGCAGGAGCTGACAAGTGCGAGATTATTGCACAATCAGCTTAACATCTCATGCATCCAACAGAAGAATATAAAAGAAATTTGGGGATGTGTTAGATGAAGATCAGTTTGGCTTTAGGAAAGGCAAAGGCACCAGAGAGGCAATTCTGACGTTGCGGTTGATAATGGAAGCAAGACTAAAGAAACATCGAAACACGTTCATAGAATTTGTCGACTGAAGAAAACGTTCGACAATGTAAAATATTATAAGATGTTCGGTATTCTGAGAAAAGTAGGGGCAAGCTACATGTAGAGCCGGGTAATATACAATATGTACAGGAATCAAGAGGCAATAAATAAGAGTGGGAGACCAAGAAGGAAGTGCTCAGATTAAAAAGGGAGTAAAACAGGAATGTAGTGTCTCGCCCCTACTGTTCAATCTGTACATCGAAGAAGCAATGATGGAAATAAAAGAAAGGTACAGGATTAAATAAAATTCAAGAAAAAAGATATCAACGATATGATCGGCTGATGACGGAATGATGTAATAAACAGTGTAATGAGCACAGAATATGGACTGAGACTAAATCAAAGAAAGACGAAAGTTCTGAGAAGTAGCATAAATGAGAACAGGAGAACCTTAACATCAGGATTGATCGTCATGAACTAGATGAAGTTAAGGAATTCTACTACCTGGGCAGCAAAATAACCAATCACCGGTGGAGCAAGGAGGACATCAGTATCAGACTAGCACTGGAAAAAGGGCATTGCTGGCCAAGAGAAGACTACCAGTATCAAGCATAGGCCTTAATTTGAGGAAGAAATTTCTGGAAATGTACGTTAGCAGCACAGCATTGTATGGTAACGAAACATAGACTGTGGGAAAACGGGAACAGAAGAGAATCGAAGCATTTGAGATGTGGTGCTACAGGCGAATGTTGAGAATTAAGTGGGTTGTTAAGATAGGGAATGAAGAGGTTCTGATCAGAATCAGAGAGGGAAGTAATGTGTAGAAAACACTGACGAGGAGACGGGACAGGGTGATAGGACATCAGTTAAGATATGAGGGAATGACTTCCATGGTACTAGAGGGAGCTGTAGAGGGCAAAACCTGTAGAGAAAGAGAGAGATTGGAAAACATACAGCAAGTAACTGAGGACATAGTTTGCAGGTGCTTCTCTGAGATGAAGAAGTTGGCACAGGAGAGAAATTCGTGCCGGGCCGCATCAAACTAGACAGAAGACTGATGTCCCAAAAAAATCTCAGTATCTACCATTCGTGTGATGACTGAAAAGAAGAACCGTATTACGTTCTCCCATGGTGAAAGAATTTCGGAAGACCGAATTCAGTATTTCGGCTTTTCCTATGTTATCTTCTTCTTCGGTGACAATATGGTCGCTCAGCGACGGAATAGAAGATTTCGATCCCTTAAGGAATAAACAGAATTGCACCGCCCTCACGAGAATGCACTTCCGATCTTGCAGTCTTTCCTTACTTGAAAAGTAATTTTGTTGATCACGAAGTTTCGCTAAGTCCTGACTACAGCTGAACACTTTAAAACACCAAATCTGTTCTACAGGGTCCTCGAGCTATCTCCACAGCCCCTGGATGTGTAAGGGCGACTCCTCGAATTTGCGGCCTCCAAGTCTCTCTAGTGAGCGTAGGTGACATTTGACCTTTACATCCGATGAGCCTCAGAAACAGAACTTTCTACTGGCCACTTTCTGTTTCCCCTGCTGGAACTTCTTTATAAGGTGCTACTTCATGCCAAACCCTTCAGAAATTTATTTCTACCGGTTACTGTAAAATGCTGACCGTCATGTGAAAATTACTCGTCCTTTAGGAGGAGTAGGGAAAGACAGGCCTGTCATCTTCAGGGCGAACAAAACCTCCTTCTCCTTCCTAGCAGAAACCAGCGCTGGCCTCCGCAGTAGAAGACACAACGAGCACACAGGCGCGCTTGGAAAATGATACATTACAATACTTTTACGGTGCCGCAATATTATGGGTCGCAAAATTATCCTCTGTTATGTAAAGAAGTTGTAACGAATGGGATAAGAAGTCAGAGACTCGTAGTCACACATACACTGCCTGACAAAAGAAGTGAAACATCCAGAAGACATAGTAGAATATCGATGTAGCTTCGTACATGAAGACGCCATCGTCGGATACGTAATTGACCATTGTAATTGTAGTTTTTTGTTACCGCTTATATGAATAGTGATTTTCCTACGTCCAGCTGGCTGAACAGGGGGACTCAAATCGTCAAGTCAACGAAATGGAAGAAGGCTCTTACAGCCGGCCGCTGTGGACGAGCGGCTCTAGGTGCTTCCGTCTGGAACCACGCTGCTGCTACGCTAGCAGGTTCAAATCCTGCCTCGGGCATGGATGTGTGGGATGTCCTTAGTTTACTTAGGTTTAAGTAGTTCTAAGTCTAGAGGACTGATGACCTCCGATGTTAAGTCCCATAGTGCTTAGAGCCATTTGAACCATTGTTTTAAACTCTTACGGACAACTTCTTTGTGCAACCTTGACGCAATGAGCGGAACATCTCAATATAGCCAACAGCAGAAATCAAATATCACCGAGAAAAAAATTCCGGAGACGTCTCAAGTGTCCACCGTACTGGACACATGGTTGCAGTGTAGAAGAAACTGTAATTGCATGTAAAGAAAAACAGAGAAGTAACGTCCAGCTGGCTGCACGCTGGGACTGAAGAGGACAAGGGGCGTGAACGGTGGTAAATGTTGATCACTGAGAAAGACGCGGAGATAATTGAAGGGAAATTCGTTTGACATCTGCGTTGGGCGTTGAAATAACTCAGCAGCTGCACTTGAAAACCTGTGACCCGACCATGACTTGAACAAGGATTCCTGTTTCTCGTGAATGATCGTCTTGATTACTTCGTCCATCCGGACACACTCCACGCCCGACTCAAATTTCGAAGCGTTACTCACCATCTTCCCCTTTGCTCACAGCCTCACTGAATTCCCACAAGGGAACGAACGGTGCTATCCATGTGGATTGAGATAGTCGTGTGTCGGTCCAGATGTATCTATACAGTTATACGGACAGTGTCAGTTATTTCGAACAGACACCACACATATAGATGTATCGACACGGAGGCACTTCGTACTCGTTTGAAACGGCCTTATCAGCACATGACAGAATTTGAAAGGGTCCTCGTTTTGGGTCTCCATCTGGCCAACTGGACGAATTGTGGGCCTTTGGAAAGTAACAGAGCTCCAATGTGGGACTGCCTGGGAACGTGAAGGCAGGCGTACCCGTCATCAAGGGTCTAGTCGACCGCGTCTGACCACAACAATGGAGGACAGACTTATTATGCACCAAGCACATGATAAGCCCTTCAACCAGCGCCCGTCATCCGTAAACAAGTAGCGAAGCCTCGGCAACTTTGTGAGCCATCACGCACCGTTGGTCGCAGACTAGCAGTAGCCGAACTATGGAATTTCCGCCCAACGCCTAGGCTCCCGTCAACACCACAACACAAACGGCTGAGATGGGAGTGGTGCCATCACCGGGAAGCGTGAACTGCTGTTGACTGTCTTCGCATTCATTCGGCGATGAACGACGTTTCTGCACTGCCCCGGATGACCATCGTCGGCGAGTAGAGCGGTAGCATGAAGAGAGGTCCCATTCTTACAATGTTTTGGAAAGCCAGTTACTTCTGGTGTCACGGTGTAGGGATCCAGCCTGTATGACTTCAGGTCACTGCTTGTAGTGATTGATTGAAATGTGACCCGACAATGGTGCGTCACAGGCATCCTGCGTCCTTTTCAAATGTGACAGTGTTGAGCTTCCATTTTTGAATACGACAATGCTCGTCCACATACGGAGCGTCTCTCTATTATCTGTCTGCCTGATGCGGAGGTACTCACGTTTCTAGCAAGATATCCTCATCTTAATACACTACTGACCATTAAAATCGCTACACCACGAAGATGACGTGCTACAGACGCGAAATTTAACTGACAGGAAGAATATGCTGTGATATGCAAATGATTACCTTTCCAGTGCATTCACACAAGGTTGGCGCCGGTGGTGACACCTACAACGTGCTGACATGAGGAATGTTTCCAACCGATTTCTCATACATAAACCGCAGTTGACATGCGTTGCCTGGTGAAACGTTATGATGCCTCATGTAAGGAGGAGAAATGCGTACATCACGTTCCCGACTTTGATAAAGGTCGGATTGTAGCCTATTGCGATTGCGGTTTATCGTTGTTCGAGATCCAGTGACTGTTGGCAGAATATGGAATCTGTGGGTTCAGGAGGGTAATACGGAACGCCGTGCTGGATCCCAACGGGCGCTTATCACTAGCATTCGACATGTCAGGCATCTTATCGCATGGCTGTAACGGATCGTGGAACCACGTCTCGATCCCTGAGTCAACACATGGGGACGTTTCCACAACAACCATCTGCACGAACAGTTCGTTTTCAGCAGCATGGGCTATCAGCTCCGAGACCATGGCTGCCGTTACCCTAGCCGCTGTAATCTCATACAGGAGCGCCTGCGATGGTGTGCTCAACGGCGAACCTGGGTGCACGAATGGCAAAACGTCATTTTTTCGGATGAATCCAGGTTCTGTTTACAGCATCGTGATGATCGCATCCGTGTTTGGTGACATCGCGGTGAACGCACATTGGAAGCGTGTATTCGTCATCACCATACTGGCGTACCACCCGGCGTGATGGTAAGGGGTGCCATTGATTACACCTCTTGGTCACCTCTTGTTCGCACTGAAGGTACTTTGAACATTGGACGTTACATTTCAGATGTGTTACGACCCGTGGCTCCACCCTTCATTTTATCCCTGCGAAACCCTACATTTCAGCAGGATAATGCACGACCGCGTGTTGCAGGTCCTGTACGGGCCTTTCTGGATACAGAAAATGTTCGACTGCTGCCCTGGCCGGCACATTCTCCAGATCTCTCACCAATTGAAACGTCTGGTCAATGGTGGCCGAGCAACTGGCTCGTCACAATATGCAGGTCACTATTCTTGATGAAGTGTGGTATCGCGTTGAAGTTGCATGGGCAGCTGTATCTGTACACGCCATCCAAGCTCTGTTTGACTCAATGCCCAGGCGTATCAAGGTCGTTATTACGGCCAGAGGTGGTTGTTCTGGGTGCTGATTTCTCAGGATCTATGCACCCAAAATGCGTGAAAATGTAATCACATGTCAGTTCTAGTGTAATATATTTCTCCAATGAATACCGGTTTATCATCTGCATTTCTTCTTGGTGTAGCAACTTTAATGGCCAGTAGTGTAATTAATGAGAATCACCTCAGCTGAATTATTACACATTTATTATGTAATATTACCTCTGAGGTGGTGTTTATTAATCATTAACATTAACAGTTATGGACCACCGTGCCTTAGATTTTATGACACCCTTCCGAACCGAATTGGTGCATGCATCCAGACCAGAGAGGTGCAGCGTCTGGTGTGGCAGTAGAAGATAACAAAAGGAAAGCGGAAGTTTTAACTCTACCGTTTAAGAAAAGGTTCGCGCGGAAGAACAGTAGAAAGAAAGCGTGGTTTAACCATACTATAGGCTTCCGTTTGGAGGACATAGTAGTAGGAAGCCCTGGCGTAGGGAAACAACTGAAAGGGATGAAAAGAAAAAACAAGTCGACAGGTCCGGATGGAATTCCATTGCGTTTCTGCAAGGAGTACTCTATGGCGCTGGCCCCTTACTTCGCTCGTATTCCTCGCAAATCTCTCGCCCAGCGAAAAGTTCCAAGCGACTGGAAAAAGTGCAGAATTACTTACCACATAGTTGACACAGGTTTGCTGCAGAATTCCTGAACACATTCTCAGTTAGAATGTAATAAATTTCCTTGAGACCAAAAAGCTTCTGGCCACGAATCAGCACAGTTTTAGAAAGCATCGCTCATAAAAATTTCAGCTTACCCTTTTCTCACATGATGTCTTCCGAACTATGGGTGAAGAGCAACAGACAGATTCCATATTCCTAGATTTACGTAGACTGCTTGACACGGTATCCCACTGCATACTGTTAACGATGGTGTGAAGATATGGAATAGGTTCCCAGATATATGAGTGGCTCCAAGACTTCTGAAGTACGACAACCCAGTACATTTTCCCTGGACGGTGGGTGTTCAGCAGAGCCAAAGGTATCGTTCGCCCCAGGGAAGTGTGCTAGGATTGCTATTATTTTTTAGATACATAAATGATCTTTCGGTCAGAGTGGGCAGCAAACTGGCAGTTTGCTGATGATGCTGTGGTGAACGGAAAGGTGTCGTCGTTGAGTGGCTTTAGGAGGATACAAGGTGACTTAGACATAAATTCTAGTTCGTGTGATGAATGACAGCTACCTGTAAATTAAAAAACGCTTATGTCAATGCGGATGGTTAGCAAAAAGGAACCCGTAATGTTCGGATACAGCATCAGTAGTGCACTGCTCGACACAGTCATGTCGATTATCTAGGCGCAATGTTGCAAAGCGAAATGAAATGGAACGAGTATGTGAGAAATGTAGTAGGTAAGCGGAATGGTCTACTTCGGTTTATTGGGAGAATTTTAGGACAGTGTGATTCACCTGTAAAGTAGATCGCTAGTGCGACCCATTATTGATTAATATTCCATTTGGAAATAAAAGCCAACATCAACGCAATTCAGGGGTGGGCTGCTAGATTTATTACTCGTAGGTTCGGACAACACGCAGATATTACGGTGATGTTTCAGGAACTCAAATGGGACTCCCTGGACGAAAGTAGAAATTCTTTTCAAGGAATACTATTGAGAGAATTAAAAGATCCGGCATTTGAAGCTAACTGCAGAATGATTCTACTGCTACCAATGCACATTTCACATATGGACCACGAAGATAAAATAGGAGAAATTATGGTTCCTATGGAGGCATATAGACAGTCATCTGTCCCTCGTTTTATTTGCGAGTGGAACGGGAAAATAAATAACTAGTAATAGTACAGGGTATCCTGTCGCTTACGGAGTATGTACACTATGTGATAAAAAGTATCCGGACGCCCCCAAAAACATACGTTTTTCATATTAGGTGCATTGTGCTCCCACCTACTGCCAGGTACTCCATATCAGCGACCTCAGTAGTCATAAGACATCGTGAGAGAGCAGAATGAGGCGCTCTGCGGAATTCATGGGCTTCGAACGTGATCAGGCGATTGGGTGTCACTTGTGTCATACGTCTGTTTGCGAGATTTCCACACTCCTAAACATCCCTAGGTACACTGTTTCCGATGTGACAGTGAAGTGGAAACGTGAAGGGACACGTACAACACAAAATAGTACAGGCCGACCACGTCTGTTGACTGACAGAGACGGCCGACAGTTGAAGTGGGTCGTAATGTGTAATAGGCAGACATCTATCCAGACCATCCCACAGGAATTCCAAACTGTATCAGGATCCAATGCAAGTACTATGACAGTTAGGCGGGAGGTGAGAAAACAGGGATTTCATGGTCGAGCGGCTGCTCATAAGCTACAGATCACGTCGGTAAATGCCAAACGACGCCTCGCTTGGTTTAAGGAGCGTAAACATTTAACGAGTGAACAGTGAATAAACGTTGTTTGGAGTGACCAATCACGGTACACAATGTAGCGATCCGATGGCAAGGTGAAGGTATGCGAATCCCCGGTGAACGTCATCGGCCAGCGTGTGTAGATCCAATAGTAAAATTCGGAGGCGGTGGTGTTATGATGTAGTCGTGTTTTTCATTTAGGGAGCTTGCACCCCTTGTTGTTTTGCGTAGCACTATCACAGAACAGGCCTACAGTGATGTTTTAAGCACCTTCTTGCTTCCCAATGTCAAAGAGCAATTCGGGGATGGCGATTGCATCTTTCAACACGATCGAGCACCTGTTCATAATGCACGCCCTGTGGTAGAGTTGTTACACGAGAATAAAATTCCCGTAATGGACTGGCCTGCACACAGTCCTGAAATGTATCTATAGAACACCTATGGGATATTTTGGAACGCCGACTTCGTGCCAGGCTTCGCCGACCGACATCGATATCTCTCTTCAGCCCAGCACTGTGTGAAGAATGGGCTGGCATTCTCCAGGAAACCTTCCAGCACCTGACTGAAACCATGCTGAATTCCAGCGTTACCGATGGAGGGCGCCACGAACTTCAGCCATGTGTCCGGATACTTTTGATCACATAGTGTATGTAGATGTAGAACATCGTACTAATAAGTGGGTTGATATTGCCAGCTTCTTTGTAAATTTGGTTTAATTTTCTAGCTATCGAAATACCATCAGATACTCTCTCAACCTATGAAATTTCATTTCGTTTCCTTGTCCTCTCGGAGACAAGACTAGGCGGTCACCAAGGGTGGCAAACTTTCAGTGGTGGCAAAGGGCGGAAAAAATTAATTTCAGATCAAACAGCGAAGAACTTGAACAAGTGAGGAGAAAAACAGGAAAACAGAAAAAATAAACACACCGAATCGTTATTAAAAGCATACAGAACAGTTACTTACTAACTGTTTACTTACTCTGACGAAAGTGAACGCATTGCCTTTACCTACCTCAAAAGTAAAGCAGCCGCTAGTCAGTACGAAATTGAAACAACGGAAAGAGCCACTGCCTTAAGACAATCACAAAATCCATCCTTCACCGGGATTTGAACCTTGAACCATAACGGACAAATGATCAGTAGCCAGTCGCTTAGACAACTGTGATTAATGAAAGTTATAGAATTCTCAAAAGAAAACGCAAACAAGGCATCATTTAGTTATTTAATCGCATGAAAGTGGATGCTGAAAAAGATGAGATTTATTCCTCACTCTAAAATATTTAAATTAAATCAGAAACTAAATAATATCATGTTTATCTAGATGACCTAGTTGGATGCTTCACTATGTCTGCAATCAGTATAGCATAATTTCTGAATTCAAAGAAAAAATCCATTCGACACCTTTATTTGTCCATTTCCCTGCCATAAAATTAAATTCAGATGCCAAATTTTGATGCACTGGTATATTCACTTGAGTTCTAGTTTCCGATGTCCAGCACATTCTTCACATTTCAATTATTTTGGGAAATTTCAAAAATTGGGGACAAAATATTAGAAACTGAGGACATTTGTTATCCTCAATCAGTTTTAAAGTTATTGAGGACGAAGCATAAAAAGTAAAGACTGTCTTCAGGTAATGAGGACAGCTGATCACCTTAGTATAATCATTAAGAGTACAATTAAGATCTGCATTCCTGTGCCACTGGATGTTGGCGTGGCCCAGGATGGGGGAACCCACAAGGTCGATGGTAGCAAAGAGGAGGGGATGTCATTTTTTAATTTTCGCCCAGGACGACGAAACATCTAACAACGGACCAGCCTCCTCTGCTGGCTCCTTTACTTCCTTTTTGAGTCAGTGTCTAATGACAATAGGTTGGAAAAAAGATAAAGTGGAGGTGCTGAGCAAGATTTTGTACACCGTTTGTCACGCGAATGACACGGATTTCCAACGGATACTGTTATAAAATATACGTTTCCTGTTCCGTGAAGAACAGTATATAATGAGCTTCACGTGGCCCAACGTTCCGTTGTTTCTGGTGCTTCCATTATTTTGAGAACTGCGTGTTTTACACTGTATCCACTGCAGAGTGGAAATTTTTAAGACGGTCTACATCCGCAGCGGAGAGGAACGGAGTGCGAGAAGCGAGACCCAGTGCTGGAGGAAGCGGGCGCCGACTTGCGGCGGCTGTTCGCCACCAGAGGCGCTGTCGGCACAGCGGCACGACGCCTCACGCAGACAAAAGTGCTGTCCGCGGCTGCTAATGAACTCATTTCTCACCCGCCGAGGAGCTTCGTAATTACTTCTGCAATAAAACGAAGACGCGCAGGATTGGTAGGGAAGCTATATTGGAAGACACGCAGCAGCGTCCGGGACGATAGCTACATGAAGACGATACAGGCTTTTAGAAATAATGGAAGATGCGAAACTGAATCATTATTATTTTTCTAGTTCGTAACAGAGATATGAGTGAGCACACATTCAGTACTATGACAGTGTAATACACACAATATTTCGAAGTTCTCATAACACATTTTGAAGAGTTGCAATGAAGCAGGAATCATTTTGTAACGTTAACTTTCGCGGACGATGCCTTTGCGGACTGAACTGTCGATGCCAACAGTTACAGCTTTTAGTTTGCCATTCCCCTTCCACTAGTTTAACACTTCTTCTGCTTATTCTACTACTCTAGTGTTCCTGGAAGCAAAAATGTCGCAGAGAAATGCGTAAAGGTTGTTCACAAAATTAAATTGTCAGTCTGTAACGAAGTGTATGTTTTTTTTAATTTTCTGATAGATTTAAAGTTTGTGACGGTAAGGGATTCGAACCCAGTACTTTGTCTTGCGCGGACAATGCTGTTATTGACTAATCTCTCGAGCTCTCGCAGCTTAAATTTTGAGAAGCTGTGAGCAAACAAGCATAACTTCCTATGTAACCAGTTTGAAAGTGCAGTATCAACTGGCTGTAGCTGTTACACTTTAATCTGTTACCCCCTAGTGTGGTAAGAACTGTCTGATAGTTTTTTTTTCTCCTGACATTTCGCCAGGGCGAGTGGGACGCTCGATGCTAACCGTTTCATAACCATGTCATTAGAAATTGAACACAGTCCATCATTAGACAGGGAAGGGAAGAGGAAATCGCATGTGTCTGTTTACATAAATCGTCGTGACATTTGCCTTAAGGCGGCCGATTCGTGAACACAAGGTGAAATCTTGAAAAATTTGTCAGTTTTCTAAATAGTGTAGCTCAAAGAAAATCAGCTGTAAGTCCATGTAATGCTTACAACCCCTACACGGTTCTTTTGCGAATAATTTGATGTATAGACAAAAGCTATAGATCTCACACTTTTTTATGGATTTTATCTTGTGTTGCAAGTGAAATAAAGTGTATAAATTATTTATGTACAGCATATGTAGACACATCTCAAAATAAAATTGAGGTAGAAGTTTGATTTTTTTCTGGAAGTTCTTTATACTATTATGTTAAAGGAGCCTTTTAAAAAACTTTGGCGTAAATTACGATTCAAAAAATTTAATATTGATTATGAAAAACTTCATTAATTAACTCATAGCTTTTCTTTAAAAGGACTTTAACTTTCTAATTTAAATCATAAGAATAATCTAATTTTTAGTTAAGTATTTTAATACAATACACAAAATTTCAGCCTTCTATATTTAATAATTTTGAACTGGTGTGTACCGTAATAAAAAAAAGTGAACGTCTGAGAAATTCAGGTTAAAGTTGAAGCTTACACTAATGCATCCTAGGTCCACAGTCATCTTGTTTCTGGTGTTGTTCTCCCTCCCCTTTTTTTCAGACTTCTTCTTCTTCTTCTTGCTTCCTTGATGGTTTCCAACACTGATTTCTCTGCTCCGAAGAGTCTCCCGAGGTCAACGCCAATTAAAGTTCTTTGCATATTCAGTCCACCGGATTGTCCAATCAGTTCCATAACTTTAAACCTTTATATAGCATTGTCACTGAAACTTAGCAAAGTATTAAGTCATACCAGAACAGCTTTTGGTATCCATACCACATACAGTTGTTAAAACACTCAGTTGAGTTTTGAGTCTTACCACGTAATTACTTCTTCAATTATTTCATGTCACTAAGACAATAGAGATTGAAAACAAACAAGTGAGAACAAAATTCTGGTTTAACAGAGCTGTCTGCATGACATAGGGCCGACACTTGTAAATTCCTATAATTTTGGGACTTTTTTCGGTAAAATTTCCTCGAAGTAAATTTTTCTTGTTCAGAAAACTATAGACCACTTCTTAGCACAAAAATTTAAAAATCGATTGCTTTACACTTATTCATGTAGTAATCCCCTCAAGAAATTTAAGGAGGCCAGCAAAACCAAAGTCTCGATCGCCAGAGAGAGTAGAAAAATTAAATCCTTTCAAATGTAGGTCCAGTGGCTTACAAACGTGCCACTTAGCTCTCTGCTACCAAGTGTACAATGCGACACATGAGTATTGCAAGTTACATTTCTTGGTTAAAATTGAGCATCAGTTATTTCGACCACATAAAACGCTCGTCCAGCAAAGTAGTCAGTGCGGCTGATTACCATGTCGGAGGACCTGAGTTCGATTTCTGATACTGCCAAGGATTTTTTATTGGTGGCAGGACTGGGACGAGGTGCACTTGGCTTCGTGAGACCAGCTGAGGAGCTACTTGATTGAAAAGTTGCGTTCTAAGGTCACGAAACATGACAACACTCGGACAGTAGTGTGCTGATCACATGTACCTCCATACCGTATCAAATTTTAACATTAGCAGAGATCGGTCGAGCCCGATTGGCCAGTCTAGGGCCAGAACGCGGAACACGAACTGAACTGTAGCATTTTACTAGTCCTGCTTCTTCGCTAACTGAGAAACAATACTAGCCGAAACAATTCCAAAAAACAGTTTTCCGCTAGGTGTCGAGGTGTACAGTTACCAAGACTGTGTGGGGACGTCACTTGTGATACTGCAGGTGGAACAGGATATGTGTTTGACTGATATTAACGATATCATTTCTTTCCTGATCTCTGTAACCAAACACCATCCGTTACTCGGATCTCCCACGACCACAACTGTAAGCTGCAATGAGACCTACCATTTCGTGTAATATCGTGATCCATAAGATAGTGTTCAAATAACTACTTGTGAGTGGTGGAACAAAGAGACTTCTGGTGCAATTTCTATAGAAAACTGATACCAAACTAATTATTCTGCTAATTAACTGCCAATTAATTACCCCTTCCCCTGATGATGTCATGGGTTTTCCTCAGAGAGCATGGTTGTCCCCCTCAGGGAACTCTCAGCCCCCCTCCCCATCCCCTCCTGTGACATTATTCTAAATGGCAGCCTGGGAAAAAATGGCAAGAAATTAAAGTTAACTGGTGTGGATGTAAAATATTGTGTGTTCACCTTCACTTCTGCATACCAACTAACCTAGTTCACCAGAACACCACTGGAGTCTACTGCTCCCCACTCCAACTCTCACATCAGAAAATAGGTGTGAAAAGGATTCAGTCTATGCTGGGTTGCTGGACAGGACAGATATAAGTATTTCGTATGCAGGTTGGTATATTGTTTATTTAAACAACTTTAGTTGCCACTGATTGTAATTCCATCCAGGTCAGTCATTAACTGCTGGAAGTGGAGTGTATACTTTCGATATTAGTCTAGCGCTGGAGAGTTGCTCCAGCCAGTCTGGCCAATAGCCCTATATGTGAAATAATGATACTGCAACAAGCTAACACTGAAGTACACAAATGTAGCCTCCTGCTGTTCTAAAAGTAAATAGCTGCTGCTAGGAGAAACATAATGATAGGTAATAATAATGTCAGAACAGCAACCTACTTTCCCACTGTGCCTGTAACAGTCTGCTCTGCATAAATTACTCCTGTAGCAACATCATCTGAGAACGAAAAACACTTGTACCTACTCACAAATCTCAGGTCCATCTTAGGCACCAGAAACTTGGGAAACATGTCTTATGAATTTTTTTATGAATGCAGCAACCCTTCTCTTATCTGAACATGGTGTCTAAAGACGAAAAATAAAACTGGACAGTCAGCTCCATTACCTCCAGTCTAGTCCAGCGCCATCTACTTGGTGTATCGGCCAGCCAGGGGCCACCAAAAGTCACTGGCCATGCTAATCCTCAACTTCCTGCTGCCCAAGCATCCCCACCACCAAACACGGCATAATGCGGTCACACTCAAGCTAACTGCAGCCCCATCTCTGACACAGACTCATCAGTTTTGAAAAAAAATCCGAAACAGGATGTTATTTTGTCAAAACACCTCGAATTTCTCACATAAAATGTAGATTCTTCCCATTTATACAAAGTATTTTAGAAGATAGAAGAAATTAGACCACATGCACTAAAGTATCACACTGCTAAAGTATTGTTACTTGTGAAAATTCTGTACAAGACTATTGCATAGGCTACATTTCCTCTAAGTGTTATCTCACCAGGTAGAAACACCTGAGGAGGGTGTTCGGGTTGGTTGCACCAAACCACCTCCATTTAGCTGTAGTTCATTTATTAACCTAAACACATGCAAGGTTCACAAAGAACTGAACATGGCGAAACGGCCCAAAGAGAAAGACGAACGCATAATGATGCTGGTGTCGACCTCATTATCGCCACATAGTCCCCCCCGCAGTACTGAGCACTCTTGAGAGGCTGGGGGGGGGGGGGGGTGCGGGGTAGGACGACTAAGGCGTCGGTAGGGATGGTCCGTAGGAGCCGGACCATGGTCAACTCGACAGTGTCGTCAGGGAGCTGTGTGGGTAGAGGTCGTGAAGGAAGGTTTGGCCACCGAACCCGGAAGTCGTTGAAGCGAGCCGGGCGTCACACTGGGCATGCTGGTCGTGTGGCGACAGGGAGGCCGGCAGTTTGCGGGTGGAACGGAGCGACGATGACGATGTCTGCGGTGGGCGTGGCGAACACACAAAGCGTGTCCAGGTCAACGTCGGACGGGAGGGGAACACATTTCACCAGGTGGCAGGGAATGGTGGAGGTTGTGTCATGAGCACTGGATGAAGAGAAACACACGATGAACAGTGTATAATCGCACAGTATCATTGAGATGTCTTAGATTATGTCCGGGGTGACAGGCACAAACACCTCGTGCAAGAAACCTTGACAGGGTGAGGTAGACGACGGTGGAGAGGTCGAAGGGACCGGCGAAGGGTCTGGCGGCGAGGGCGTGATCATAGGTAAGCTCGACGTGGGGAGCATGTGGTCACTCAATGGAGTGCGTTAGACTGTAGTAGAGGGCGAGGTCGGAGGAGAGCTGGACGATTGGAACTGGAAATCACTCGACGGAGTGTGTGACACCGGCGTAGAGGGCGAGGTCAGAGGAGAGCACGACGATTGGAGCTGGAAGTCACTCAATCGAGTGTGTAAGCCCGACATGGAGGGAGTGGTCGGAGCGTCGTAAGCCATGACAGAGAGTGGCGTGGTCGTGGCCTGAAGGAGGCTAGAAGAAGGCTCGACATGAGCAGGCTTAAGTCTGTTGAGAGAGACTGTAGCAGCTGAATCTTTCATCTGGATGTCATAGGTGTTGGCTGAGCGCTGGAGAACTCGGCAAGGGCCGGTGTATGGAGGTTGGAGGGGACACAGACAGTGTCATCTCAGATCATGACATACTCGCAATTGGCCAGAGATTTCGTGATGTGAACCTTAGATCGGGAATGGCTGGCAAGTGGAGGGATATGGAGGTTGATGAAGGGCTCTCTGATGCGGTCAACGAAGGAAGATAAGTCAGACTGAGGGAGAGGAGCGGAAGGGCTAACAAGTTCGCCAGGGAGAACAATGTTCTGGCCATATACAAACTCGGCTATTGTGCGTTTGAGGTCTTCGTTATGAATGGTACGAATGCCGAGTAGCACAAGGGGAAGGGCCTCTGTACATAGAGAGTCGTGGCATCGAAGTGCCGCCTTGAGAGTGTGGTTCCAGCGCTCGACTAGCCCGTTACTTTGCGGATGATGTGCTGTGGTATGGATGCGCTGGATGCCGCAAATGTTACAAATCCTGTTGCAAAGGGCCGACTCAAATTGTCTGCCCCGGTCAATTGTGATGGATGGCAGCTGGACATCCAAAACGCGAAACCCATGACTCGACGAAAGCTCGAGGAACAGTTTCTGCCGTAATATTGGGGAGGGGGACAGCCTAGACCCAGTGAGTTGTGCGCTCAATAGACGAGAGAACATAACAAAAGTCGTTAGAGGGGTAGAGGGGAAGAGAGGGCCGACAATGTCAATATGAATGTGCTGGAAACGCCCAGGAGGGATCGAAAAGGAGCTGAGGGTTGGTGAAGTGTGCTTGTGTACTTCACAGCATTGGCACGCAACGCAGGAGCGTGCCCATTGCTGGCAGTCCTTGATGACATTTCTCCACACAAAGCGCTCTGCTATGAGGCTGGTGGACACATGAACACCAGGGTGGACTAAATTATGCAATGTGTTAAAGACAGCTCGACGGAGCGTGGTTGGGATGAGGGGGCGTAACGTGCCCGTACTGTCGTCGCACCACATCTCACCAGAAAAGCAAGGTGCGGATGAAGTGTAGCGAAGAAGTAGAGTCTGAAATCAGGTTTTGTGTTTCCTCGTCGGCAGGTTGAAGGTTAGGCAGTTCATAAAGGTCTAACAGCTAATGGACGGCGTCGACTCGTGAAAGGAAATCAGCAACTATATTGTCAGCACCCTTTATGTGTCTGACATCGGTGGTGAACCGAGATATGAAGTCCATGTATCTGAAGCAGTGAGAAGGCAGGTCAGCTGGCGGGTTTGTAATTGCGGCAGGCAAGGGTTTGTGGTTCGTTAACACATAGAAAGGATGTCCCTCAATGTCAGTCTTAAAATGCTTGATCGCTTCGTAGACTGCGAACAACTCCCTGTGAAACGCGGAATATTTCTGTTGTGCATTGGTGAGCTTCCGTGAGAAGAACTGCAGAGGAGATGTTTGGCCGTCGATTGTCTGGCAAAGGACAGCGCCAATGGCACTATCGCTCTCGTCTGTGGTGATGAAAAGCTGCGCAATGGGATGAGGATGCGCGATGGTGCAGGCCTCGGCAAGAAGATTTTTGAGGGCAGTGAAAGAGTCGGTCATAGCAGGGGTCCATGGAACCGGCCGAGATCCAGAAGTGTTGGTCCCTGCCAAGGCATCCATCAGTGGAGCCTGAATCTCCACAGCCCGAGGTAGGTGTCGATAATTATAATTAACCATCCCCAGAAAGCGCCGGAGTTCTTTGAATGACGGAAGTCTGAGTAGGTTTAGTATTGTTTGTACTTTCTCAGGGGACGGTGAAATGCCGTCTGCAGAGACCTGAAAACCAAGAAAAGTGACAGTGTTCTGATGTAGCTGCAATTTGCCCTGGTTGGTCTTGATGCCTGCTGCCGCAAGATTGTTCATAACAGTTTGCACGTGTCTAATGTTGTCCTTGACGGAGGAACTGAACACAAGAATGTCATCAAGACATGCAAAGCAGAATTTTAGGTCGAATAGCACTTTGTTGATGAAGCGTTGCCAGCTCTGGGTTGCGTTTTTCAGACCGAGGGGCATGAATCAAAACTGAAATAATTCGATCGGGGTGGTGATTTCTGTCTTTTCGATGTCTTCAGATGCCATGGGGATCTGATGGTAGGCCTGTTTGCAATCGATGACAGAGAACGTGGTCGCAACTGCGAGGGAACTGGTAAAGTCGGCAATGTTGGGTATGGAGTAGATGTCCATAATAGTTCATGTCTTTAGTAGATGTTAGTCTCCGCAAGTGCGCCAGGACCCGTCTTTCTTGGGTGTCGTGTGTATGGGCATAGACCAGCTACTGGCAGAGGGTTCAATGACGCCAGAGCTTAGTAGCTGAGAAATCTGATTTTAAAGGTCGGAGAGGCGCTCAGGACTATGTCGACGTGGTTTACTGGAGATAGGGGGGCCTGGCGTGACGACGTGCTGTTGGTGACGACGGCAATGTTGCAGGCGGCATGGGAGGCGGTTTGTTTACAATGTATGGCGAGCAGGTCAGGCGAGGAGTAGTCGTGGTGTTCAGATCCACTCGGCGGATCCGACGAGAGCTGAGGCGGCGAAGTGCCCCAGGAGTAAACGTGACACGATGGCCACCGGCCTGAAGCAGTGGCACCGTGGTCGGGTGAGCTCGGTAGAGCTCGTGAGCCGTTAGTGAGTCCATTGTCTGAGGGCGTGGCCTGTGGCAGCATAGTAGCGGGCGAAACGCTTGGTGCGAGCACACTGTTTGTATGGTCAGTGGCGGTCGCACGGCGGCGCGCAGGAGCCGAAGTTGCATAGTTTGAGGTGCTGTCCGCGAGGGGCGGGGTAGGAAGCATCAGTTCGGAAACACGTGACGCTCTTCGCGCATGCGCACTTGTGTCCGGCCGAGTGTCAAACGCTGCTGTGTTACGGGGGTGTGGCCTGTCAGTACGCGTTATGGCAGTCTTGATAGCACAGTTGCGAGGGATAGCGGGAGATAAACACACAGAGGCTCGATGGCTGGGACTGCAAGAGGATTCGGCGCACTTACTTACCTTGCTTTGCCCTTGCTGTAATGTCTGTAATTCCTTTGCTGCATCAGAGAGCTGGAGCTGTGTTTTGTGAAGCCGAAGGGAGAGCGCGAAGTTTTCCTTGTGTAGGCGAGCGACGTGTTCAAGCTCGACAAGGCACGTGCGTGGTTTCTTGTAACGTCATCGACAGAGACAAGCACGTACGGATGAGCACAGGGGAAATGAGTCTTGGACAGATGATGAAACATGGTGTTTCGCACTAGGTCCGGTGAAACTTTGCGGTGTCGCAAGAAGTCAATGCCTAGTATAGGTTTGTCAATTTCGCACACTAAAATAGTCCACTAGAGTTCGCAGGTTGCTGAGAGTGGGACGACGTGGGTAGTTGAACACGAGCATTGCATTTTAGTTCAATTCACGGCTTGCAGTGAATTATGATGAGGGAAGATGTTCAGTGACACTAGGGACGTAGGGAGCAGCGAAACATCGCCTCCTGTGTCCACTAGGAAAACGTATCCCGATGAAATGTCTTTAATATAAAGTCGTCCGCAATTATCCAGTTGTTCCCAGACAGAATGGAGCATTGCGGGGTGCCTGTCATGTTGTGTGCAGGAGACAGCACCTGGACCTACCTTCGATTAGTGTTTGGGAAGTAGCAGGGTGGTCTGCAGTTCCGTGCCGCCTCACGAAACCGTGTGTGGAAGTAACAGTATGGGTAGTGCGGTTGCATTTCCTGCGGAAAGTGCGTTGCCAGTGGCAAGGGCCGAGGTTCGGTGGCCGCAGCAGTCTCGGTTGCAGGAGGGGGCGTGACCGTGGGCGGAGCCGGTGACATCCCAGATGCTTGTTTACTGCTTCCTGGAGCGAGTGGAATGGTCGGCACAGTGCGGCCACTGTCGCGCCCGGCCACAGGACGATGAGCCTGAACCTGAGACTTGTCAGGTAGGCAGTGGCTGGTCAAATAGAGCAGTGATGCATCATGTAGCTTGTCAGAAGCTGTCATTCTTTGCTCGACAGGTTCAGGAGACCTCTGAGCCAGAGCAAAGCAGATGTGAGGAGATAGTTTATCTGACCAGATGGCGAGGAGAGCTGTGTCAGAGAGTAGATCGGCGCTGACCAGGGCACGTAGCCGTCTCCAGAGCTGGGAAGGTTTGTCGTTGCCTAGTTGCTAACGTGGAACACTTGCCGTATTGCTGCCTCAGTTGAACGTGCGAGCCGACGAACTATCTTTCTGGCTAGAGTGTACTGGGTATATGAGTCCGGGGCGTCGACCAGGTCAGCTATCAAGTCCTCCTGGTCGTGCAGCTGGGTGATGAGGCACAGAAACCTGGTTGACTCATCAAGTTTGTAATGGTCGAACACTTCGTCCACAATTTTGAACCAGGTTGTTGCTCTGTCGGGATTAAACGGCGGCAGCATCGGTAAGCATTGTAGAATGTTCGGAAGACCAGGTTGAGTTGAGTTCGTCGGGGCACTGCCTGAATCGAGCTGTTGTTGCTGTAGCATTCCACGAGAGTGTGCCTCCGGGGGATGTGGCAATGACAACTGTTCGGGTGGCAGCTTGAAGGTGACACATGGTGGTTGAGTTCGATCCGTCGCGACGCGGAAGGCCGACGAGTGTGAGACACCGTAATGTGTCGATTGCGGTTGCGGAAGCTCAACACGTTGCTGGTGTGTTCGGATTGACGCGTCACGAAAGACTGACGCGGATGAGGCACCGAGATGTGCCGATGACAGTAGCGGAAGCTCGACTGGAGCCGGCGCGTGGGCGACAGGTGAGAAAAAGTTCAAATTTTGAGAACGCGTGTTCGTCCGCGGAAAGCTCGACGTATGATCAGAGCCGGGGCCACCTGTGTTGCAGGGAGGCTGCGGAGGTGCGGGCTGTCCAGAAGCACAGTGTGGGAAATGATGTCGAAAATGGGACAGAATGTGTGAATGTTCACTGTTCACAGTCACTCCACTCAAAATGGTGTGCGGACAAGGTGAATGTCGTGTCACAAAACACTGAGGGGTAGGACATGGATGAAGGTAGAGGTCAGGCACAGATAACAAGTTATTGTTCCTGTTGCAGGCCGAGGTATCGAAGTGTGAAGGCATGTGCTGATGCTGAACCGAGGCAGGCGCGGGCGTGGTCGGATGCTGAGGAGGTAGACCTGTGAACGAAGCAGTGTGGCAAGTATCCGCGTGATACTGCACGGATTGCAGCGTGGCAAATCGTTGTCCTGGCGGTAGTAGGTTGTCCAACGAAGCATTTGCAGAAAGACATTGGTCCCGCACTGCACGGAGATCCGTAAGAGGTAACTGCACGGTCGATGAGGGAGGGCACATGTGGCGCGAACAAAGGCGTTTTTATAGACGGAGTCATGCGCACTCCTAACCCCACTTATTGTTGCAGGCTCGAAAACGCCCGGCGAAATCTTCGGAACCAACGAGTGAGAGGCATCGTGTTGCAGTCCTGGCGGGTGTACATCGACCGCAACACGATGCATGTCAATCACCAAACGATCTCCATTTAGCAGTAGTTCATTTATTAACCTAAACACATGCAAGGCTCACAAAGAACTAAACATGGCGGAACAGCCCAAAGACAAAGCTCAGAGTCCAAAGACGATGCTCAGAGTCCAAATACAACCGCATTTCGAAGCTGGTGTCGACCTCATCGGTGCCACAAACCTATTCTGTATCATACAAATAGAACATTACTCTCATTTGGGGCTCATGACAGACTACTAAGATCAGAGAACGTTCTACATGTCTCATGTAGGATGCCTCCTCACTTTCAAACCTCTTACAGTACAGAGAAGCTGTAAATTTCGGATTTACACTATGTGTCACTTTTTAAATTCGACAATATAGATGACTTTATTACAATGATCATGTCGCCCTGTGTAGGTTCCATTAAAAGACCTCATCGCAACGAAAAAAACGTCTGATTAATGCTCCAACGCTCGAGTCATATCTGTGGCTCTCTCATACTAGCATTCACCTGCCTGGGAGCACGTCATTAATATAAAATTGATAGGATAATTAATTAATTTGATCATGAGAGCGCCTCTGCATGGCGAGTAATTTCTTTTTCCTACAGTCTGATTATACTCACCAAGTAACCATTACAGATGCTTCCGTGAGGCTTCGCACAGGGAAGGTAAACAGTTCCTCTGATACCAAAATGTGTGGTAACCATCATCACATAGCTGAAGACATCCAACACTGTTTGTATTCTGTCTCTTGGTTGTCTTACCATCCTGGTGGAAGTAAGTCACTTATTATTCTGGTATGCTAATCCCGAACCAATCCTACTGACACCTATCGGTCTATGTGGTCAGAATGATGTTTCACTCTCCTTTTCACGCCTGGCGCCCAGCGCCAGCTGCACCAGGGCGCGAACCCTCGCCTATGCATCAGGGCTGCACCATCCACCCCAGCCTACAACCCACCATTCGCCGTGCTGAACAGCTGTTAATGATTCCAGACTCGAGAAAGTTGCCCTATCCGTCCCAAGAGGACTGGGAGCTTAAATGTCTCTGGGGTAAATACCGGGACGTTGAACAGTATGGTTCCCCTCATTCCTCCTGGACACCAAAACGTTCTGAAACGTTTTCGAAATATTCCCGAAAGGCTGACACAGTGAGTAATGACAAAACACTTGTATACTGACAGCCACATCCCAAATGAGTACGCGTCTGCAGACCTAGGTTTCTCTCAGAATACACCAATATAGACCCGTACCTATGTCGTCCGCCAAAGTGGATGGATGATTCAAGAACTCGAATGAGAATCCCTGGAGGTAATACGATGTTCTTTTCGAGGAACATCATTGAGAACTGGCATTTCCAGCTGACCATAGAATTATTCTGCTGCCGCCAATGTACATTTCACATAAGCACTACAAAGATAAGATACACGAAATTAGCGCTCATAGGGATACATAAAGGTAGTGTTTTTCCCTAGCTGTATTTTCGAATGGAATAGGAAAGGGAATGACTAGTAGTGGTACAGGAACCCTCCACCACACACTGTATGATGGCTTGCGAAGTGAGCTAATAGATGTAAATTTAGTCTACTCACTAAGATGTCAGTCCATCCATTCATAGGCACACAAAACTTATGGAAGAATGTTGTCTCCTATTTACTGAGAAAACGAAACACGAAACTTCTGCCAATGATTGTCTCTGTGTAGAAACCTTCGTAATAGCCCTAATTTTGTCACTGCAGTTACTTCGTGAGATGTATGTGAGATGTTGTAGTATGTTTGTCTGCAGTACTTGGAAGAAACAGTGTACATCTCTCACTTCCCCTTTCACCACGGTATCGCTTACGTGCCATATTCTTACGAATCTTCCAGTCTCCGATATACAGCACATGAATCTAAATGATTTCGACAAGCAAAAGACATCCCCCACCAAGTTACAGCCCCTGCTAATTCTCTCGAAATCCCATCACCTTTCGACAAGACTGTTCCATTTGTTAGAGGGCTTACAGGTAAAGAGCTATCACAATGAGGAAACTAGCACATAACCATGTAGAGTATACATGGACTACACAAAGAAATTCAGAAGCATAACACCTACAGTTAACCGATATCGAATGACTGACTATAAATATTCCACCTGTACATGACCTAATCTCCTTTATTGTATTCCTATGATTACCAAACTAGAAATACGACAGGGTAATGGTGTCCAAGTTGTCGGTGATAGCGCAGTTTCTCTCTCTCTCTCTCTCTCTCTCTCTCTCTCTCTCTCTCCCTCTCCCCCTCCCTCTTTCCCTGTCTCTCCCGTTACTTTTGTGACACACAACTGAATAAAACTACGAACTATAAAAACTTTGCTAATGTCACCTGGTAGACAACTCAATAAGATTTTACTACGTCTCTCTGTTCCCATATATATGGAAACAAAAACCGTCTGCATGTTAGCACCAATCATATGCGGTAATGAGATTAAATATACATGTATTGGTGCACTGGAGCAGGAGATCAGTGATCGAAGTCACTTCCAATTTGTGGAAAGTTTTGCTGCATGTACAGGAGGACGACCATATAAAGTAATGTTCTAGCGGTTGGGGTCAGTACCTAGAAGGTATTGGCTAGAGACAAATGAACGTAGAACAAAAACACATGCAATCCTAAGGCTACACAGTTCTGCACTCAAACACACTATAATTCTACTAACTATCGTGACAACCTATAAAATGACAAAACTACTTCCTTTCACACCAAAGAAAAACATATAGTCTTTGTGGTACATGCACAATATAGCGTTCTGGAGGTGTGTAGCGCCCACTGTTTACATCTGACCACGGTTCAGAAATTATACTATCCTCACATCAGTCCTATAAAAGGATCAACAGCAACAGAGAAGGGCTCTTACAAGGAAACAGACAAATGTGTAGCAGCAGTGTTTGACATATGAAATTACACGACATGTTGCTCTAACTCTGGGAACAGAACACAGTTTCTTTAACACAACATTTGTTAATTAAATGTATACACAGTCTTTGCAGTACCTCACAAACACATATCACTAACTGAGAATCACCGTAGTTATGAAACTGAATACTCTTTATGCCCAATATGCGACAGGGGAATGGAGTACCTCACATAAATCTCATTTCTTCTAGAGGAGGGTGCCAAAACAGGTTTCCCATCGATGTATGTGTATCATCAAACATGCATTAGATGTTCTCTAATGACTGTGGTATGGAGAAGTTTTCTGTTAACGATAGCAGGTAGATAGTTCTCTCAGTCACACACAGAACACATAGTTCTATATGAGTCAAATGCAGATCATACCACACGACTGACATACCCGAAGAGAACAACGGAAAAAGAATGATTAAACACATGATAAATGAGCTGCAGCAACATGTCCCTTTCTCTAGAATACATCATCAGTCTACCATCAAATCATTCAGTTTAAGGATAGATGGTTCTCTTTCCCAGGAAAGTGTCAAAGACAGCAGTCAACTTGCATGTATCACTTTTACCTCAACAGACATACAGCAGAACGTTGTTAGAAAACCATACAGCAACTGTTCTGTAAGATATTTGTTAGCTGAGAGTGCATTGTTGTGACTGGTGGAGTGTACAGAGAAGCACTTTGTAAATACTGTTTCTTGGGGTTAAAAATACCTAAACAGACCTGCACTGGATCAAACACACGATCCATTCTGTAGTTGTATATTATAGCCCCGAGTTGATAATACAAAGTTGTTAAGCAGCAGATACTTCATAAAAATCTATACTGTGGTTTCAGGTAAATTTGGGGTCAAATCTGGGCCTATGATCTAACTTATACATATTTATTACTCTACGAACCTTCAACATCGCAGCGCGTCAGCAATTGTTGGTTAATACACTCCTGGAAATTGAAATAAGAACACCGTGAATTCATTGTCCCAGGAAGGGGAAACTTTATTGACACATTCCTGGGGTCAGATACATCACATGATCACACTGACAGAACCACAGGCACATACACACAGGCAACAGAGCATGCACAATGTCGGCACTAGTACAGTGTATATCCACCTTTCGCAGCAATGCAGGCTGCTATTCTCCCATGGAGACGATCGTAGAGATGCTGGATGTAGTCCTGTGGAACGGCTTGCCATGCCATTTCCACCTGGCGCCTCAGTTGGACCAGCGTTCGTGCTGGACGTGCAGACCGCGTGAGACGACGCTTCATCCGGTCCCAAACATGCTCAATGGGGGACAGATCCGGAGATCTTGCTGGCCAGGGTAGTTGACTTACACCTTCTAGAGCACGTTGGGTGGCACGGGATACATGCGGACGTGCATTGTCCTGTTGGAACAGCAAGTTCCCTTGCCGGTCTAGGAGTGGTAGAACGATGGGTTCGATGACGGTTTGGATGTACCGTGCACTATTCAGTGTCCCCTCGACGATCACCAGAGGTGTACGGCCAGTGTAGGAGATCGCTCCCCACACCATGATGCCGGGTGTTGGCCCTGTGTGCCTCGGTCGTATGCAGTCCTGATTGTGGCGCTCACCTGCTCGGCGCCAAACACGCATACGACCATCATTGGCACCAAGGCAGAAGCGACTCTCATCGCTGAAGACGACACGTCTCCATTCGTCCCTCCATTCACGCCTGTCGCGACACCACTGGAGGCGGGCTGCACGATGTTGGGGCGTGAGCGGAAGACGGCCTAACGGTGTGCGGGACCGTATCCCAGCTTCATGGAGACGGTTGCGAATGGTCCTCGCCGATACCCCAGGAGCAACAGTGTCCCTAATTTACTGGGAAGTGGCGGTGCGGTCCCCTACGGCACTGCGTAGGATCATACGCTCTTGGCGTGCATCCGTGCGTCGCTGCGGTCCGGTGCCAGGTCGACGGGCACGTGCACCTTCCGCCGACCACTGGCGACAACATCGATGTACTGTGGAGACCTCACGCCCCACGTGTTGAGCAATTCGGCGGTACGTCCACCCGGCCTCCCGCATGCCCACTATACGCCCTCGCTCAAAGTCCGTCAACTGCACATACGGTTCACGTCCACGCTGTCGCGGCATGCTACCAGTGTTAAAGACTGCGATGGAGCTCCGTATGCGACGGCAAACTGGCTGACACTGACGGCGGCGGTGCACAAATGCTGCGCAGCTAGCGCCATTCGACGGCCAACACCGCGGTTCCTGGTGTGTCCGCTGTGCCGTGCGTGTGATCATTGCTTGTACAGCCCTCTCGCAGTGTCCGGAGCAAGTATGGTGGGTCTGACACACCGGTGTCAGTGTGTTCTTTTTTCCATTTCCAGGAGTGTATTTAAACACAGTGCACAAACAACTTTGTCCGTACTTAGCTTCCGAACCGTGACATCTGCAACTGCATGCCACGAAATGTAAACACACTGCTGAGACTGCGACGAATGACATAAGCACACTCACAAATAACAGAACACTCGAATTAGTAACACAAAAATAAAGATTGAATCGAATGAAAATCCGCTATTAGGTTATAATTACAGCAAATATTAACACCAATAATCTTTAAAATAAATATCTGATAACTAAAACTTTATAAAATATTGGCGAGTAATTTGAACTACAGTCCAGCTTATGTGACATCACCTTGTATAAATCGCCACCTTCAGCAGCTGTTTGGAAACGTTCCACAATGCCGCAAACCCTTCCAGTTTCCATATGTTGCATTTCTTCCACATTTTTGTCGTTATAAACACCGCCTCTGTCTCTTATTTCACCTACCATGTGTGTTGTGAGAGCAGCATAGTTTACACCATGGAGTGTTCTGCTTTCTGTGAGAGCCAATGGATCGAAATGAGTTAATGTCAGTTTAGCACCTGACACAGACCTCAAAGTCGTGACGTAAAAGCAAAAACCATGGCAGTGTACAAAGCTGCAGTTATACACTGCTTGGCTGTGTTACAGCAGAAAAAAGACAATATCTCAAACTGCTAATAAAAGAACAACACAAGGACACTCTCTTGCGATTGATATTGGGGATTGTGGTATATGGTCCTCCTACAGTACAGGTGACGAAACTTTGCAATGGTCTGTGTATATGACGTCAATCACTGGTCACCTGCTCCAGTGGAGAAATACCTACACAGGGTGATTCACCTATCATTACCACTGGAAACACCTCTCAAACAACAACAAACACTGAATAACCAATTCTGCAGACCAAAAGTGAGGAGAGGGACTGGTGTAAATGGTTAATACAAACCACTGACAAATGCACGGAAGTATGATTTTCAACACATACTTATGTTTTTTTTTCTTAAATGGAAACCCGTTATTATTTTTAGCAGAATTGAAAATAGAAAAAAATGCTTAGTCAATGCCATTTCTTACATTATAAAATGTTAATTACATCCAGAGTAATTTATAACACATAGTTGACTCTTTAATAACTCCTCAGCTGTTCAATCTTGTGTATAGGAGAGAACCGAATTAATTAGGGCTACAAAAAGAACACTGATGTAACGTAGGTATAGAAGAGATTTGAACAGCATGTTACGTCAACACGCTAACATTTTTATTAGTCTTTTTCTCTGAAGAATACTGTAAGGCACTGATTTGTAAGAAGAAAATGTACATTAACATGAGAATGTAGATAAACTTACAAATTTGTTTTTTGCTTTCAGTTACGGAATGTAAAAGGGTGTGTCCTGGCATTTCAGGCCAATAAATGTTCAGAGTGGTGCCCATCATGTGCTGCACACATTTGCAATCTACCACATAATGAATATCTTACACAACGCAGTACATCTGGTGTAATGTTGCCACAGCCTGCCTCAATACAATATTTCATATCCTCTGGGGTTGTAGGCACATCATAGTATACGTTCTCTTTCAACGTACCCCACAGAAAGCAGGGCTTTTAATAATATGCAGTCCGCCCTCGGTAGCTAAGTTGTCAGCGTGACAGAATGTCCGTCCTAAGGGCCCGGGTTCGATTCCCGGGTGGGTCGGTGATTTTCTCCGCTCAGGGACTGGGTGTTGTGTTGTCCTTATCATCATCATTAACGGCACACGCCCGGGAATATGCAAGTACACAGTCTTGCGTTTGGCTGAATCGGAATACAGATACTTCCCCATGAGCCTCTGAAACCCTGGTGGATTACAATGTGCTGGTGGACCCCGTTTGTTGGTCTGCCAAACCAGTTTGACTCCATGACATGACTATGCATGACGGAATACGTCAAACGTTTAGACTGATGAGTCAAAACAAATAAGTACACCCACGCATAACTCATACGCATGATGCAAGAAGCAGTACCTCTGACAGTCCAAATGGTGACTGGCAGAGGCTCTAAGCGGCACACTAGAAAAGGACACAAGTCTCATATCTAGGTTAAGACCTATCGTTCTTACTAACGAAGCACCAGTACCAGTTTCTCCTCTGCTCTGCCTACACAGATTTGCCCAACCAGCGACTTTAAAAAAATGGGAAAAAAGGAAAAAAGATTTAGCTTCGCGCCCTCTTTTCCCACACACCTGGACGGCTGGGCTCCACCGCCCTGTCTCACGGAATTCGCAGAAACTCTCAAACATCTCATTTGCTTTCTACCTAACTAGGGCCCATACTCTGCTTTATTGCCAGCCATCAGGTGGTACAACGCGCCGGTCAAACCTACAGTGACTTCTCGATCCTAGTCAGCCTACCTGGACATGGCCGCCAACCAACCGGGCCACCCAATTTGTGTGCACAATGAGAACGGGGTACTTGGCTGTCTGCAAACGTGTTCACCCAGGTTCCAGGAAAAAGCTCCCCTTGGCTCTCAGCCACCGTACGCTTTTACTGCTGTCAACTAACTCGACACCCTCTTCCTTCAAACACGGGTATGCCCACTGCAATGCCTTCACTAGAGCACACAGGCAAGAGCATTAACTACTGCCAACAATTTCATCATATGAATGAAGTCAGATCGTATCAAATGTAGCAACCAAGTAATAAAGACCACCTTCCCTATGAACATTAAGCATCATGACACTGTATACACTGTATCAAAAGTGAGAATGCCCTACAATCTCTCAATGTATGTATTGAAAATCATACTTTCATGTGTTTCTCAATGGTTCGTATCAACCAGTTGCACTAGCCCCTCTCCTCACTTTCGATCTGTGGAATTGGTTATTCATTGTTTTTTGTGGTTTGGGAGGTGTTTACAGCGGTAATGTTAGGTGAGTCACACTGTATACTCAACAGGATCGCTACATATACTCGGTGTAAGGATACAGGCGATATTTGTGTTCGATGGATTGCAAGAGAGGGATGCAGCAATATCTTGTTGAGTTCTCTACCCGGTGAAGTTAGCAGAGCTTTTGTACTTTGTAGTTTTTCACTGTTGAATGATTCAAAATAGCAAGGATAGTGGGAATGTATGGGTGACAGTCATGAATGCACCCTGAGGGATGCAGATCTCGTTGATACCGTAGTACCAGTATGTAGTTTAGAGATGCACAATAATATAGTAGCAAAATCCTCCTTTCAGTTCCTATAGATGTGAAGTCTTCTTAATTTTCCCAATAGCGATCACCACCATAACTGCTATTACGTCTTTTCTGGTACCTCGTGCTGCAGGAGAAAGCTTTGTTTGGCGCTGGCCTTACACATTGCCCGCGATTAGCGGAGCTATTACTACATGCTCGAATTTCTGCCAAGTGGTCAAAACACAGTCCTGTCATATTAGCTCAGCTCATCCTGTTTCTCCATAGGATCCAGAAGGTCTTAGATACAGCGCACTCCGACTTTCAATCATTTCAGACTTAAAATGGAACAATGACATGGACAAAGCGTAGGGTGGGGGGGAGGGTAGGGAGGGGAGCCCAGGCAAAGACTGAGGGACAGTTTCAAGATGTAGAGGGACTGTCTAAACCCACACTAGAGATTTGCTACATGTGATCCTTAGCGGATAGGTTCGAAAAAGGTGACACGTTTCGAGATTTGAGAGTGCCACGATTATGATTCACCAGTCACCAGTCACTGTAAGCATTAAAAGACATCTCCATAGGATCCAGTGCAAATATGTGATTGAAGGGAGAAATATCATCCATATCGCAGACAACAGTTCTACCAGAAAGCGTAACACCGTAGATCTGAAAATCCAGTGTATTGGGCACTGGATTTGTACATTTGATAATCGATATGATCTTCCTCCATTAGAGGCAACAAAACTCCACTCACAGATGGAAGCGACTTCAAAGACTGGTCGCCTGCTCCAGTGGACCAATACATGTGTATTTAATGAGACCACTACATATGGTTGATGCCAGCATGCAGATGGTATTTGTTACCCCAATAAATCGGAAGAGAGAGAGAGGCTGTAAAATCTTTCTGTGTTCTCTTCCAGATGACGTTAGTGAAGTTTTTATAGCTCGTATTTTCTTTCACTTGTGTGTTTATAATCTACATCTACATCCATACTCCGGCGGAGGGTACCTTGAGTACCTCTATCGGTTCTCCTTTCTATTCCAGTCTCATATTGTTCGTGGAAAGAAAGACTGTCGATATGCCTCTGTGTGGGCTCTAATCTCTCTGATTTTATCCTCATGGTCTGTTCGCGAGATACACGTAGGAGGGAGCAATATAGTGCTTGACTCCTCGGTGAAGGTATGTTCTCCAAACTTCAACAAAAGCCCGTACCGAGATACTGAGCGTAATGAGGAGAGAGAGACAGAAACACAGAGAGGGAGAGGGAGATGGAGAGGGAGAGGGGGAGAGAGAGAGAGATAGAGAGAGGGAGGGAGAGAGAGACTGTGTACTGTCAATAACAACTCGGACACCATTACACTGTCGTATTTCTAGCGAGGTAATCACAGGAATACGATAAAGGAGATTAGGTGGAGTATTTACAGTCAGTCATTCAATATCGATTAATTGTAGATGTTACGATTCTGAATTTCTTTGTGCTGTCCGTGTATGAATTTCCTCCTGCACATTAATTTCAGCCTTTATTGTTGCACCTGTGGGTTCAACTAACTGCTATAATGCCTGTAAATGTAAAATAAATAACTTTTTTCTAAGTACTTCACGTCAGGAAAATTATAAACTTGCCGATTTTTTGTTCTCGCACTTGGCAGCGCTGTATGTCTGCTGGTAGTTCCTGGACGACAATGATCTGTGACTTAGTTGTCTGGGCGTGTTTGTTATGAACATAAGGATGTCCATGTAAGATTAAGTATACTTCAGATTTTTTCAAGTAAGTGCAATATCGATATATTTTATGAGTCCCAATAATGGGACAATGGTATGTTACACTACCATTTATTATTGACGTGCCCTATTCTTATAAACACGTATTATACAGAGAAGAATTGCATTTCACGTTCTTTATATCTGCTTTTTTTCATGTTCCCCTTCGAATTTTAAGATTCCAACAGGATAAAAACATGCCGCGTGGACATACACTTGAAGAAATTCTAGCAGAACTAGCGAACCATCAAGAGAGTGACGATGAAGATGATGACGTAGAATTGGAAATTAATCCACCCGATGCAAATGTAATAACAGATGAAGAAGACATTGACAAAAATGTATTGACCAATAAGTCTGTTGTACAAGATGTAGACGGTACTTTAGAGAGAAGCTCTCACTTTTGTATGTCCGACAGAGGATAGTGATGTTTTACCTATCAAAGAAAACAGGATCCGTACCAAAACGCAGAGGACCACAAGAAAGCAAATTGATGGGAGGACGGGTGAGCACAGATGTACGACTTGATCCAGGAAATCATTTCATTGTGTCAAGTAAAACACAGAAGAGATTAAAACATAGAAGAGATATGCTTACTGCAAGAAAAAAAAGAAACAACAAAAATTTGTGATAGGTGCAATGTTGATGTACACGACAAGTGTTTTGCTTCATTTCATACTGAAAAGACATTCAATAGTATTAAAACATTCTTTATTTATTGTTTCTGTTGTTTCTTATATTACGCATGGAGAATAAGGTTGTGAATTTGGATAGCGCATTTGGCCAATGTCCCAAAAATGGAACTGTCTGTAGTTTTTGTTCTCATAAACTGAAAATTTTCAAAACAACTTTTTATTCAATTAATCACTCAATGTAACGATTTATGTATAAAATTTTGCAAAGAATGACCCGATAAAGTTTTGGCCAGTAATGGGTTAATCAGACGTTTTTTTGTTGCGATGAGGTCTTTTAATGGAACCTATACAGGGCGAGATGGTCATTGCAATAAAATCATCTATATTATCGAATTTACAAAGTGACACATAGTATAAACCTGATATTCACAAATTCACTATGCAGTTACCTTGAGGGACTTCATTTGTCATGAGACATTTGTGTACTTTAAGAGAAAGTTCGAAAGTGAGTAGGTGTTAATCAGGCATTTTTTCGTAGTGGTGAGATTTTTTAACAATGAACATAATATAATCAGCTATATTATAGAATTTATACAGTGGTACAAAGTATAAACCTGATATTTACAAATTCTCTGCGCTGATGGGGATGGTGATGGATAGGGGAGGGGAGAAGAGAGGGAGTGGGGGTGAGGGTGGGAGAGGGGCCGGAAGATGTGGCCGAGCGGTTCTAGGCGCTTCAGTCTGGAACCGCGCCACCGCTACGGTCGCAGGTTCGAATCCTGCCTCGGTCATAGATGTGTGTGATGTCCTTAGGTTAGTTAGGTTTAAGTAGTTCTAAGTTATAAGGGGCCGATGACCTCAGATGTTAAAGTCCCATAGTGCTCAGAGCCATTTGAACCATTTTTGTGGGAGTGGGGACCTGAATGGGTGTGGGAGGGAAGTGGGAATGGGGTTGTCAGTGGTGGTGGGAAAGACCTCCCTCTTGTGGTGGTGCTGTGAACTAGGTCACCTGGTCCCAAAACCTCAAGGTGAACACACACAAATTAATATTCCCACCAATAAATTTGTATTTTCTGCCATTTTTCCTGGGCTTCCATCTTGGTTTATGTCATGGGAGGGGTGGGGCTGGGAGTACACCGATGTGCTCTTTCCACCTGTTCTCTCATATGCATTTAACAGTGCTGTTCCCAATGAACGCTTAATGTTACAACCCCTGATTCTAATTTCACCGAAGCTTGTTTTGACTTTCGTGTACGCTGAGTCAGTTCTTCCGACAGTCATTTCTTTTTCGATTTCTTCACATTTGTCATGCATCCATTTTGCCTCAGTTTCCGTGTCATTCCTATTTACATCATTTGTAAGTGACTTGTATTTCTGTATTTCTGAACTTCCCTGAACATTTTTCTACTTCCTTCTTTCTCCCATCAGCTGAAGTATTTCATTTGTTATCTATGATTTCTTCTCTGTTGTTTTCGTTCTACCTACGCTTTCCTTTCCAACTTTTGTGATTGTCTCTTTAGAGATATCCATTCCTCTTCGACTGCACTAAGTACTGAGCTATTCATTATCGCAGTGTCTAAAGCTACAGAGAAATTTAACCATATCTCTTCATGTCTTAGTACTTCCGTATCCCACGTCTTTGTGCAGTGATTCTTCCTTACTAGTCTTTTAAACTCAGCCTACTCTTCAAATTGTTCAATTGGCTCTGAGCACTATGGGACTTAACATCGGATGTCATCAGTCCCCTAAACTTATAACTACTTAAAGCTAACTAACCTAAGAACAGCACACACGTCCATGCCCAAGGCAGGATTCGAACCTGCTACCGTAGGAGTCGCGCGGTTCTGGACTGAAGCGCCTAGAACCGCTCGGACACCGCGGCCGGCACCTACTCTTCATCATTACTAATTGTGATCTGAATCTATATCTCTTCCTGGGTATGCCTTACAATCCAATATCTGATTTTGGAATCTCTGCCTGACCATGATGTAGTCCACTGACTATTTTCCAAATATACCTCCAATTTTGTCATTCTTGAACAGAGTATTCGCTATTACTAAATGATATTTATTGCAGAAATAAATTATTCTGTATCCTCTCTCGTTTCTACTACCAACCCCATACTTTACTGTACCCTTTTCCCCTATTCCTTCCTCTACAACCCCATTCCAATCCCCCATGACTATTAGATTTTCATCTTCCTTTACGTACTAAATTACCCGTTAAATATCTTCATATACTTACTCCATCTATTCTTCTTCTGCCTGCAACGTCGGCATGTATACCTGAACTGTTGTTGTCGGTGTTGGTTCGCTGTCGATTCTGATGAGGATAGCCTTACCACTGAACTGTTCACAGCGACTCACTCTCTGTCCTACCTTCCTTTTCATGACGAATCCTACTTTCTTTATACCCTCTTCCGCAGCTGCTGATATTACCCTATACTCGTCGGATCAGATATCATTGTCTTCTTCCCATTTCTCTTCACTGACGCCTACTATATCTAGATTAATCATTAGCATTTGGCTTTTCATATTTACTCGCTCCCCTAACACATTGAAAAGCCTAACATCCCATGCCTCGTCTTGTACAACGTTTTCCTTTCGTTGGTAATTCAATCTTCTTCTTGCGGTCACCTCCCCCTTGACAGTCCCCTACCGAAGATCTGAATGGAGACCTATTCCGCAATCTTTTGCCAATGGAGAGACCATCATGGGACTTTTTCAGTTACAGGCCACATGTCCTGCGATTACGGATTACATCTCTTTGATGCAGTAGTTTCCATTGCCTTCTGAATTTTCATGTTGTTGATCATTGTTGATTCTTCTGCCTTTAGGGGCACTTTCCCACCCCAATGGCAAGAGAGAGCGCTTAATCTCTATCCGCTCCTCCGGCCTCTTCGACAATTCCGTTGGTTGAATGGGAGTGTCTTCTTATGCCAGAAGTCTTCGACCGCCATTGATTATGATTTTTGTTCAAAATTTAAGTGGTGGCTGTGTGCGGACCGGAGGGCGAGAGTTTCTGGTTACTAATCATAGACGCTACCCAGAGACCATGGGTCTTACGAATAGGATGTTTATAAAAGAACTAGGGCCATCCATGCAGCATTCGGGCGGACGATGCATGGAGTCTTCATGAATAAAGACCTAAAGCTGCATGATGTACTGAGTTGCTCTTGTTTGGTCGCTACCGTATGGCTGTGTCACATGGACACTCTTAGTGGCATGCTCTCAAAATATTTGTGTGTCTCCACCACCAAAAAAATGAGATACGTGACGAACATTAAGTGGCAGGAATGTGTGACCAACACAGCGCTTTTCTAGAAAGTGGATCTAAACTACAGCCAGCATCGTTTACCAACTGAAATCGTTAGGGCGGATTGAGCGCATGACTGATACAGGCGTCCCACCCACATCCTCTACAGAGAGCTCTGCCCGGGCAGTAGACGTCACGAAGTCCCTCTTAGGCGCTTTAAGTGCCATCTGAAGCACTGGAACAAATATACACCAGTCACATTAACGTGACCACCTATCAAAAGCATTAATAACAACGTTTTACAGCTCGGGCCTCTACTAAACGTGCAGGAAGAGAGCCAATGAGATTTTGGAAGGCACCGACAAAGATGAGGAGCCCTGCCGACACCAGTCCCTTGCCCAAATGCACAAGGTTTCTTGGCTGAGACTACATGACACGAACAGCCCGATGGAGGTGATCTCACAGGTTCTCGATTGGGTATAAATCAGGGCGGACTGCTGGTCATGGGAACACGAGTAAACTCATCCTGGTGCTCTTCGAATCAGGCACGTACGCTGAGAGTCGTGTGGCACGTTGCATTGTCCTGTTGATAGACGCCATCGTGCTAAGGGCTAACCAAACTGCATGTAGGGGAGGACATGATTGACGAGGATGGGTGCATACTTGTGTTGATCCATTTTCAGAACAACGAGGTAATCTCGTGATGCAACGAAAACTCTCCCAAGACAGTAACACATGCAGGGTGCTTACTTTCAGACGTTTCACGTCATACGCGCCAACGGCCATCTGTTCGATGGAATATAAATTGCGATTCATGTGCAAACGCCACCTGTCGCCACGCAGTGGACATTTAGCTGCGGTATTAGCTTGCAAATGCCAGCCTTCGTTTCCGATGAACAGCAATTGGTAGTCAGCCTGAACCAGGTGCCTGCTACAGAGGCCCCTATCAGCAACATATCCCGAAAGATCGTTGAGAAAACATTGTTAGTAGCCCTCTTGGTTCATCTGGGCAGTCAGTTGCTATACAGTTGCAAGTGTAATCGCCCGTACACATCTCCGCAGCTGTCATTCACCCCTGTCGTCTATGGCCGATGGTGCACCACAGCTGCCGGCCGCTGTGGCCGAGAGGTTGTAGGCGCTTCAGACCGGAAACGCGCGACTGCTACGGTCGCCGGTTCGAATCCTGCCTCGGCAGTGGATGACTGTGATGTCCTTAGGTTAGTTAGGTTTTTGTAGTTCTAAGTTCTAGGGGACTAATGACCACAGCAGTTGAGACCCATAGTGCTCAGAGCCATTTGAACCATTTTTTTTTTTTGTAGTTCTATGTTCTAGGTGACTGATGACCTCAGATGTTAAGTCCCATAGTGCTCAGAGCCATTTGAACCATTTTCACCTGCCGTCTGTAAGTGATTATTGCACGGTGACGTCGAACGTCGGTGATCGTCATACTAATGTGTTTGGACCGTGTACAAACATGGGAGGGAAGAACGTGCTGTGGGTGTTTTCTGTGGAGGAACGCTACGTCCACTGCTATCAACGTGTTTGAAGGAGAACGCCGCAGCCATTAAGAAGTCAAGCGAAAAGCGAAAATCTCTGTCAATTAAAATCCCACTCTTCTCGAACCATTCATTGTGGTTCGTGCTGGTGCATGTTTTACAACAGGATTGGTCTGTTCATCTGAGTTGAAATGATCACTCCATGCAGGAGGAAATTATACATCCTCGGAATTGAGTTGGGCGCGACGACAATGATTAGAAAGAAGTAACACATAGGAACGTACGCTTCTTCAACCACTCCGTGATGAACAACGCCTCTCCAGTAGTGTCTGCCGTCAAACTGGACTTCTAGTACTTTCTAAACAAATCTGTGGCGGAAAATTCGGCTATTATCTCTATCCTTGTACGGATCCCAGACTAACAAGCAGTTCTTGCCTACGACTGGTTTTATGTGGTCTTTCCACTATATCATTCTGTACGTCTATCCGCAGACGTGACTGTTTACAGTGATTGTTCGGCAGTCGTCAAATAGCACAGTGGTGCAGATTTCCCATTATTTATTCAACAATACCTTACATTTATGTATCTTGACGGACAACTGCGAATCTCTGCACCAAGCACCGATCCTCTGAATTTCGCTACAGTTTTCTAGCATTACGACTTCTCTACATACACTTTAACACAAAGAAACGACGCACCACAAAGGAATTATTCTAATGGGAAGTAAATCGGAAGATGTGATGTAGATGTAGACACAAACAAATGATTCGATGATTTATTGAAGGGAAAGAGAGTCAAAAATTGAGCAAATCATTAACGCGTTGGTCTACCTCTGCTTACGCAAGCAGTTACTCGACTTTGAATTGACTGAATTATTGATGTCATCCCACGGAACATAATGCCAAATTCTGTCAAATTCGCGCATAACATCATCAATATGCCGAGATGGTTGGAAGGCCCTACCCATAATGCTCCAAATGTCGTCACTTGGGGAGAGATCCGGCGACCCTGCTGGCCAAGATAGGATTTGGCAAGCACGGACACATACAGTAACTCTCGGCGTGTGCTGGTGGGCATTATCTTACTAAAATGTAAGCCCAGGATAACCTGCCATGGTCAACAAAACGGGGTATAGAATATCTCCCACATGCTATTGTGCTGTACGGGTCCCGCGAATCACAACCAAATGGGTGCTGATATGAAAAGAAACAACACCTCAGATCACTCCTGGCTGTGGGAGCGTCTCCAGACTCGTATTTTGCCTGGGACCTCATTGACTGGAGTATAGACGCCTGCAGTGATGAGTCCTACTTCGAATTGAGCCCTGACAACCGCGAAAACGTGTCTGGAGGGCGACAATCAGCCTGGTATCCCACCGCTGTCCGAGACTTCACCAGACCCGTTTTCGCTGGTCATGGGGGTCGCCTTTGGTTGTCAACCACAGAAAATGGACGATATTCAACGCCCGGTTGTCATTCATGGCAAGCAATCTTGGTCTTATATTTTGGCAAGATAATGCCCGCCTGCATACGGCGAGAGTATCTTCTGCTTGTCTACGTGCTTACCAAACTCTACCTTGACCAGCAACGCCGCCGGATCTCTCCCCAATTGACAACTTTTGGAGCATAGTGGATAGGGCTGATCTAACTTGCCAACTGGACAGAATTTGGCAACAGCATAGCCCGCAATCAGTTTCATGGAACTTCCGACGTTATCCATAAAGTTATTTGTTGTGTATTGCAATTTTTCTATAGCACTCTTTTGGGATATGCCCGAATTTACTTCTTCGTCTGAAGATTGTTTTCGGTTAATGATGACATACTGTGCTCTATTTGCTTGAAACGCCCACCTTCAATCATAATTCTGACCTGATTTTCCATACGCTCGTATTTTGTTCATTAGGTGAGAGTGCGGAACTGCATCGAACGCCTTCTGGATGTCAAGGAAATCGTCGTTGAGGGAATCCAAGTTGATTTGTATACAGGAAATTTTCTGTGTCCACAAAGTTTATAACACGAGACCATAAAACAGTTCCAAAATTCTACAAAAGACTGATTTCAACAATATGTGTCTAAGGTTATGCGCGTCTGTTCGACGATCTTTCTTGAAAACGAAGAGGACCGTAATTTCTCAATTATTCGAAACGCTTCGTTGCTCCAACGACCTAAGGTAGCCTGTCGATAGATAAGGAGCAAGATCTTCAGCCTACTCTATGTGGAACAGCTTCAGGTCAAGTTGTCATTTTCTCTCTTGATTAATTGATTTTCTAACCCGCGGTCACTTATGTTCAGATCTGCCATTTTTTGTTCGAAAGATGATAGAATGAGAATTGTAGTACAATATTCTCCAATTAAATAATTTAGAAAAAAAGAATTTTGTACACTGAACGCCTCACGTGTGGTTCTCCATCACTCTCCTTTCGATGTTTTTGTCTCTGTGCAACTTTTGTTTGTCTACGAAGTTATGGCGCGTTTAATCTGCTGTGAACTCTCTATAGTCTAGATACAGCTTTCTAACACGGTTGTCGAATCACAGCGAGTCTTTTTCATCCCTTCTTCGTTCCTTTATTCGCATATGTGTGTCTAAGGTGTGTTCTACAGTACTCCTGAACTTTATTCATGTGCACTCAACATTTTCTGTCTCAGAGATAGAAAACTGAGGTCAAATGTTCGGGAATCAGCAGTCTGTTTCTTGAAGCACTTACTAGGCAAAAATATCCTCCCAGCCTTCTTTATTTTCCTATTGACGTCCTAGTCAGTGATGAAACTACGGCCTTATGGTTACTGATTCCCTGCACTTCATTAACGGAGTCGACAAGCTAACGCTTGTTTGTAACCAGGAGATCTAAGATGCATTCTTCACGAGTCGATTCTCTGATCAACTGCTCTGGGCAGATAGCCTGGTGATGGACTCATCTTGATGTTCCACAAGTAGAACACGATATTGTGAAACACAAGACAAAAAGAAGCATATAGCATGCAGTTCGCGTGAAGACCAAACACATGTTGTCGAATTTCATTTGAGCGTATGCTGAAGAATATTTTTTTCCGTATTAACAATATTTACTTCTAAAACTTTTGTGACACCTATCATTCTCATTACAAAATTCAAAACATTAAGAAAAAAGTGCCATTCGACTCACGCATAGGCAAGTTATCAGAACGTAGATCTTATAGAACTTGTCTGCAACCGCAAGTAGTGGTGGCTTTCCTCTGAGAAGAAATCACTATTTCTTCGATTGTTCGGAAACTATTAGCGTGTGGCACAGAATAATTACAAAAATTTGATTGTATTACTGTAGAATGTGCTAACTATTGCACGAGGTCCGAAACAGATCTCCGATCATGACTTTCTATCTAGATTTGTTTCGAAAACAGAAATATAATGATCTAAATAATACTACAAGAGTCACTTTTGTGTGACTCTCGAATAGCATGCCTAACTACAAAGTTTATTTCGGGGAATGCTCACAAAATTGTTTAGTTATGATACCAGTTTCGTATGTCTATTAGCAGTAGCCCATAAATATCGCTTGGCTGTGGGCTGATAGGTACATTAATAAAATTTGATTCCTAATATGTTTTGAAGCAGCCATCAGCCACGCAGCTTTCTTAGTATGAAAAAACTTTGGTAACGACTAGATAGTCGAAGCAGATATTTCCACTAAACAGTTTCAAGAGCGTTGCCTGAAATGCGCGTTAAAACATAGGTTTCAATCAGCGTCCGGTTCACAGATTTAATCCGCCAGAAAGTTTCAAAACAGTTCTGCCTAAGGACCAATATCCTAAATGATGTACGAGAAAATAATATAATAGATGTAATGGAGATTCTGTAGTAATGTCAATGATAATTAAGGAACGGTCAGTGAATGCCTACACAATAAAGTTGTATAAGCAGGAACAAAGTCAATTTTGAACATACGTTTCTTCATTTTCACCATGTCTGAGTATAGAGCTAGCGGGATATAAACTCTGCTCAGGTTTTGTAGGACAATGAAGGTTTTCCACGACCGGTGTTTGCTTCTCTTAAAATTTAAAATGCCATGGTCGATGTATAAAATTATCCGATCGTGTTTCGTCCATGTCTGTGAAACACGTGTTCAGAGATACTCATAATGTACCTATAAATTTGGAAACCCTTGTACTTATGATGGAGCTGTCGATTTACCTCTGAAGATGTCTCCCGCAGACGGGCAACAAATGGTTCTGCATAGTTTCTCCCGGCGGGGTCAGGGATTTTCTCTGCCTCGTGATGACTGGGTGTTGTGTGATGTCCTTAGGTTAGTTAGGTTTAAGTAATTCTAAGTTCTTGGGGACTGATGACCACAGATGTTAAGTCCTATAGTGCTCAGAGCCATTTGAACCATTTTTTTGCACAGTTTCACACATCGATCACGGTCTCTCAGCCTAAAAATTTTAACTGAATTTTACACAAGTTTTACTGACAGTTTGATTTCTCAGTTGGAAAAGCGCATGTAGTACGTCTGTTTTATTGTTATAGTCCTGTTAGCTGGTTACGTTGGATGGGCGCCTTGCAGCACCAAGGTAACACTCTACAAATACTTAATGCTCCTGGTTAATGTATTTTCTGCAGCCCAGTACAGGATGGCGGCAACCTGGCTGGGAACTTCTCCTGCCTTTGTTCTTGTTGACGCCCAGGACTGCACATAAGACGCTGCGTCGGTCTATCGTGACCTCCATGACACAACCTCCTCCGATTACAGCCGTTCTTCGTTCTCAGCTCACCCTCGTGTGGTGCCCCGCCTCCCCCCTCCCCCCCCCCCCCCCCCTACGATGGTATTGGAAGGCGACTGACCCGTGACGTAGCGGGCAGAGACCCACTGCATCCAAGCAAGTGGTCGCAACTGCTTTCCTGGGCTAGTGCTGACCCACTTTAGTGGTGGCTCCAGTATCGAACAGCTTCAGGGCTGGCTGTCTCCGTGTAGATGCAAAATGCACTCCTCGATCACTGTTCCCTATGGTTTCCAGTCAACATGGCCCCAGAGGTAGTAGAGCTGTGGTACTGACCACAGTGATTTTAGCAGAGCTGGCTTGGGTAAATACAGGGTGTTACAAAAAAGTACGGCCAAACTTTCAGGAAACATTCCTCCCACACAAAGAAAGAAAATATGTTATGTGGACATGTGTCAAGAAAGGCTTACTTTCCATGTCAGAGCTCATTTTATTACTTCTCTTCAAATCACATTAATCATGGAATCGAAAGACACAGCAACAGAACGTACCAGCGTGACTTCAAACACTTTGTTACAGGAAATGTTCAAAATGTCCTCCGTTGGTGAGGATACATGCATCCACCCTCCGTCGAATGGAATTCCTGATGCGCTGATGTAGCCCTGGAGAATGGCGTATTGTATCACAGCCGTCCATAATACGAGCACGAAGAGTCTCTACATTTGGTACCGGAGTTGCGTAGACAAGAGCTTTCAAATGCACTCATAAATGAAAGTCAAGAGGGTTGAGGTCAGGAGAGCGTGGAAGCCATTGAATTGGTCCGCCTCTACCAATCCATCGGTCACCGAATCTGTTGTTGAGAAGCGTACGAACACTTCGACTGAAATGTGCAGGATATCCATCGTGCATGAATCACATGTTGTGTCGTACTTGTAAAGGCACATGTTCTAGCAGCACAGGTAGAATATCCCGTATGAAATCATGATAACGTGCTCCATTGAGCGTAGGTGGAGGAACGAAACTAAAATGAGCTCTAACATGGAAATTAAGAGTTTCCGGGCACATACCCACATAACAACTTTTCTTTATTTGTGTGTGAGGAATGTTTCCTGAAAGTTTGGCCGTACCTTTTTGTAACACCCTGTATACTCTACTCTTCGATGGTGCGAGTGTTTGGCCTGTGCTCTGCGTAACCCGCATTTTGTGATTTCCTCTGTTGCTGCCCAGGCTCTGGTAATCCAGTCCACTGGTAGTTGAACAGAAACTGGTTCTGTCCGTCGCTCCATGTTCAACTATTTTGTAAATGAAAGCAAAGACTATGCGTAGCAGTATGGGCGTTGCTGTGGCACTTGGTACAACAATTGTCAACATGGTTCCGTTTTGGTATTGGTGTTCTTTGTATCACTCTGCATGCTGCATTAGCATCTACACTGGGATTCGCCCCTTCTGCTCGTTAATCAGTTTATCTATGGAATGCATTAACACTGATCCAAAAGACTGATTTAGAATAGTCCGACCTGCGATTGGTAGCTCTTCCATTGGCTTCTCTGGTCAATACAACTTAGGCTGAGAAATTCTGTAGCTGTCTCAGATTATCGGAAAGTCAGTCCCAGTACTTCTCATGATGTTTCATTTATCAACAATCCACTTCCGTCTAGTTCTACCCTTTTGGCCTTCATGAGTTTCGCGTGCTCGTAGCAACTAGCCTCTGCAGTTACTTTGTCACAGGTGGAGTGCAACCAATGCGCCCCAGCTTGTTGGAACTACAACTCAGGCCTGATTACTTCTTTCGTACAATATTTTCCTCTTGCTGCTCCAAACAATAACTTCACTGTATATGTTTCCTGGCCTTCCTTCATCACCCTGTTTGGACACACTGTGACCTTTCCCCCAGAGCACGTCTGCAGCTCTGCTCCTTAGTTTCTGCATGCCTGGGTTTATCCTCAGGAGTTGACAACTACTGCATCTTTACCCGGACAAACGTTTTCAGCATTCCTCACTTGACTGGATATGCATGGACTGCAACCCATTGATATCACGCCTGATTTTCTGTTACTGGAAAGGAGATCGAGATTTATTCCCTTGTTTCACAACTTCTTGCTTCTCCTGTTGCTATACTGACAAGGATAGGTAGGCTTTCATCACCAGGCATCACGATCACATTTAAAGTGGGTAGTATTGGCCTTCTTCACTTTCCGTATGCCTCCAGGTATTGATCCAGTGACAAGTTCACTTCCAGTTACCCTCATAATGCAAGCTGCATGCCTTCCCGTAATTCCGGTAGTACTCTTCACGCATCCCACACACTGTCTTCCAACGATTATTTCCTTATCCAACACCTCCACTCTGGTTTGCAACACTTTTAAATTCTATTTACCGAATCTTCCACGTCTCTTGCGTAGTTCATTATTTCCCCAGTTAGCTTGCGTAACAATCGAGTATTATCCAACACATCTATCTCTAAATTCGCAATCTTTGTTTTGTACCACTCACTGGCTGCTTTGTTCCCTTTAACCCACTGTCTCATCGTACCATTCTCCCTCATGATAACATAAATCTCCTGTTATCTCGTAGGTCATAACGCATAGGGGCCTCCTCGTCTCGACTGGTCAACATCTTCCTGCACGTTCCTCCACATCTTCTTTTTCCCTTTCTCCTTTCATCCCAATTACACAACTCTTTGAATAACCTCCGGACACCCCCGGAAAGGTTTCAGACGTCCAACATGTAAAATCTATCGCAGGTAATTGGATCTTGACGTTTACTGGTGATAGTTTCTGCAACCTATAATTTCCCTGATACCTCGTAATGCATTTTTTCGGCTTCCGTTTAGAAAAGCGGGATGATACAAGTGGAGAGGTTACAAAACGCAGACTGGCTGTAACAATAAAAGCGTCTGTGAAAACGAAAAATTTGTTAACATCTCATATACATTTAAATCTTAATAAATCTTTTCCGAAGGCATTTACCATAGATTGCAGCCTTGTACAGAGGTGAAACATGGACAAGAAAAGAACTGAAGCTTTTGAAATGTGTTGCTACCGGAGAAAGCTGAAGACTGGATGGAAAGATCGAATAACTAATACCGAGTGAGGTGGTGCATTGGTTAGCACCTTAGACTTGCAGTCAATAGGGATTCTGAACCGCATCTGACCAGCGTGATTTAGGTTTTCCGTGATTTCACTAAATTGCTTCCCCATCCTCGACACAATCTGAAATTGTGCTCCGCCTCTATTGGCGGCACTGTCTACGGGACGTTGAACCTTAATCTTTTGTCACTTTTCCTTTCAATAATTAACGAGAGGGTACTGGATCAAATTGGGAATAAAAGAAATTTATGGCGCAAATTGACTAAAAGAAGGGGTTAATTGATAGGATAGATTCTCAGACATCAAACAATAGTCACTTTAGTGCAGAGGGAAGTGTGAGTTGTAAAAGTTATAGAGGGAGCCAAAGGATTGAACACAGTAAGCAGGTTCGAGTGGATGTAGGACGCAATAGCCCTAATAAACGGAGATAGGATTAACTAGCGTGGTGAGCGGCGTAAGACCAGTTTTTTGACTGGTGACGACAACAGAAACTATATTTTTATATGGTGGTGATTGAAACTTTATGACAGTCGCTCGTATATGCAGAGCATAAGTAAGTTTCACTCACAAGTGTTCGCTCAATGTATTCCGTAACCCAAATGATCAAGCTTGTTAACTACGAGGAGCATTCGATAAGTACTGCAACACATCTTTTTTCCTCAGCCAGTTTCTGTTGTAAAAATGTAGAATTTGTTGTGGGACATCATGTAATATTGCTGCTTGAGCCCCTACAGTTTCATGAAGTTCCGATAGGTGCCGGCGCTACACGCGGCCTTCAAAATGGTGTCTGTAACGGAGGTGTGTTCAAACAGAGAGATGACATTGTACTTCTTTCGGCGGAAAGCAAGAGCATCTCAGATATTCATAAGAGCTTGCAGAATGTTTACGAAGACCTGGCGATGAACAAAAGCAGGGTGGATTAGTGGGTGAGGCGTCTGTCACCATCTCAAAAAGAATCTGTCCGGCCAGCCACACACAGCTGCAATGTTGGAACGTGCGGACACTCTCATTTGAGGTGATCCATGGATCAAGATCAAATACCTCGCTGCACAACCGGACGTCTCAGTTGGTAGTCCTGACGCACTTGTCCACCAAAGGTGTGTGCGCTCCTGTATTTCTTGCCCCCTAATAAAAGACCATAAAGAGCAACGGGGGACCATCTGTGCGTAACTGCTTTCGCGTTACCAGGTTGGTCGTGACAATTTTTTGCCGAACACCGTCACAGACGATGGAACATGGGTCATTACTTCGAACTGCAAACAAAATGGTAATCCATGGGTGCCATGACCCCCCCCCCCCCCATCCAAAGGAAAAGTTCAAAGTCCCACTCTCAGCCGGTAATGTCGTGGTGACAGGCTTCTGGGACTCAGAAGAACTTATTCTGTTTGATGTCCTCCATCATGGTGCAACGATTAACTCTGAAATGTACTGCACTACTGTTCGATGAGATTTCATGATTGTAGCCGGATCATGTTGACTTCTTGCCACGATATTTCGGCTGGCAATCGTCCAGCCATCTTCAGGTGAGTGTCCGTCACTGTAGACTGCAAGTTCCCGGAGTCAACTTTACAGCAAAAAATTTGCGCGAAAACGCATGCGCATTAACCTCCGTCACGGGAGCGTCCTCTATCGAAATCCGCGCCCTCTGGAGCTAATGTTCCATCTGTGGCGCGCAGGCGCATGCGTAAAGGTGAAAACTACATGTCCGCTCTCTGTCGGAATGCGGGCCCGCGTCGCTAAAAACAGACGTCAGATGTCGCCAGACGTGTCATTATCAATAAAATGTCTTCTCTCAGAGGAAATTAGAGAGATCACCGGGTCCCAGGCCTTGTCCAGTTGAAAACCGCCATCACGATTTATAAGATTTTTCGCTAGGCGTATCTCCACGGATTCTTTAATGACTGAATATCCCGAAAATTTTCGCTGGGGCCAAGATTTTCGTGGCAGAAAAATCCATAGCGTGTCCTGTGGTAATACAGTGCTCAGCTAAGGCCAACTTACTGGGCTGCGAAAGGCAAGTGTGGCGTTCGTGTTGAATGCACCTTTCACGTACTGTGCCTGTCGTCTGACCGATGTAAGCTTTGCCACACTGGCAAGGAATTTTATAGATCCCGGCCTTACGCAGACTGAACCGAGCAGGGCACTAACCTTCGCCGGTAGCTGGAAGATCATTTTAACTTGATGTTTCCTTAGAATCCTGCTTACGTTAGATGCAAGGTTGCCGACGTATGGAAGGAACGTCCTGGACTTGAATAGCTCCTTATCTGCTTGATTTTGTATGTAGTCACGTTTCTTCCTTCTTAGCGCTGTTCTAATCTTATGTGGAGAGTAACCACTAACTCTGAACACCGACCCTAAATGTTCCAGCTCCTTTGCAAGGCTGTCTCCATCAGAAGCAACATGAGCCCGGTGCACCAACGTTCTAAGGACGCCGGTAATTTGTGCAGGATGATGACAACTCGACGCTTGCAGGCAAAGGTCCGTATGTGTTGGCTTACGGTAGACAGAATGCCCTAATGACTCATCCACTCTCATAGTAACAAAGACGCCCAAAAACGGCAAGCAACCATCCTTCTATGATTCCATCGTAAACTGGATGTTCTTGTGAACTGCATTCAGATGTCGCACGAACGGTGACAGTTCTTCTTCACCATGGGGCCACACTACAAAAGTATCATCTACATATCGCCAGAAAACTTTCGGTTTGAGTTCTGCCGAGTCTAGTGCCCTTTCCCTAAAGTCTTCCATAAAAAAGTTTGCTGCCAAAGGCGAGAGAGGACTGCCCATGGCAACACCGTCAGTCAAAATGGCCCTGAGCACTATGGCACTCAACATCTGAGGTCATCAGTCCCCTAGAACTTAGAACTACTTAAACTTAACTAACCCAAGGACATCATAGACATCCATGCCCGAGGCAGGATTGGAACCTGCGACCGTGACGGTTGCGCGGTTCCAGGCTGTAGCGCCTAGAACCGCTCGGCCACTCCGGCCGGCCAACACCGTCAGTCTGCTCCAAACATTCGTTGTTAAATAAAAAGAAGGGTGAGAAAAAGGACGTGATGGATAAGCGCTGTTATGTTGGGCGTGAACGTATTTCTGATGAGCGACAAATAATCCATAAGTGGAACCTTAGTGAAAAGTGAGATGACATCAATGGTGACTAGTAAGTCAGTTTCACTGAGTTGAAGTGACTTCAGTCTATTGATAAATTCAGCTGAGCTGCGAACGTGATGCACGCACTTCCCCACAAAATACTGCACTGCTCTCAGGAAACTGAAGAAACTAGTTCATCGTGTTCGACGCCACAAAAATGCAAACGAACGTCTCCTTTTCCGTGACAAAGCAAGGCCTCGCAGGAGTCTTTGCACCCGAGAAGAGCTCACAAAACTTCATTCGACTGTTGTTCCTCATACATCCTACAGCCCGGATCTCGCACCTTCCATCAGTTTGGCCCAACGTAGGATGCACTCTGTAGGAAGCGGTATGCGGATGACGGGTACATTATTGATGCAGCAAGACATTGGCAACAGCATCGTACCTAGCGGGTCAGAGCAGTGATCAGTACACTGGACTCGCATTGCGAGGACGACAGGTCAAACAGGCGTCCAGCCATCCTGATTTATATTTTCCGTGATTTCCCAAATTCGCATAAGGCAAATACCCGGATTGTTCCTTCGAAATGGCTCAGTCGCTTTCCTTCTCCATCCTTCTACATGCAAGCTTGTGCTCTGCCTCTAATGACTTCGTTGTCGACGGGGAGTTAAACACTAACTTCCTCCTCTTCCTACAACGTCGACCATTCGAGTGATAGCTTGCAGACATACAGGCCCTCCCAGTAAAGTGGTGTAAGGCCGTCGAAATTAAACGGGTTATGCTGAAGATTAGATGGGTAGATCACATTACTAATGAGGAGGTATTGAATAGAATTGGGGAGAAGAGGAGTTTATGGCACAACTTGACAAGAAGAAGGGGCCGGTTGGTAGGACATGTTCTGAGACATCGAGGGATCACCAGTTTAGCAGTGGAGGGCAGTGTGGAGGGAAAAAAATCGTAGAGGGAGACCAAGAGATGAATACACTAAGCAGATTCAGAAGGAAGTAGGTTTCAGTAAGTACTGGGAGATGAAGAAGCTTGCACAGGATAGAATAGCATGGAGAGCTGTATCAAATCAGTTCAAATGGTTCAAATTTGCTCTAAGCACTATGCGACTTAACTTCTGAGGTCATCAGTCGCCTAGAACTTAGAACTAATTAAACCTAACTAACCTAAGGACATCACACACATCCATGCCCGAGGCAGGATTCTAACCTGCGACCGTAGAGGTCTCTCGGCTCCAGACTGTTGCGCCTAGAACTGCATGGCCAATTCGGCCGGCCATCAAACCAGTCTCAAGACTGAAGACCACAACAACAACAACAACATGTTGAAAAGTAGGGTATTGTAGCCAAAAGAGGGTAGGGAGGAGGAAATAATGTGGTGTATTGGAATCCTAAATAAAACCCACAAACTTATTGAACGCCCCTCATAGATTTGAGGTTCTCCGTGTAGCCATATACATTTGTGCTGGTGTCTGGGGCTCACTCTCCTTTGCAGGTGTGCTTCACTTTCCCAAAAGTCAGTAAGTTACTGTACAACTTACCAGTTCCGTATGGTGCTCAAGAAACGTAAGGTACTCGCCCCTGTGGCGCAGCTTCAACGGCGGCGAGAGCTGCCGCAGTGTTACGACCGCGGCGCTGCATGATTTAAAGGGCGAGCGAGACGAGCGGCGGCAGCCATCCGCCATAAATTCTGTACGGACAGACAGCGCGCCCCGTCGCGCCCGCGCAGCGTTTGCCGCCTGCTAATCACCCGCACTCCCGCTAAAACGCGCCTCGCGTAACCAGATTAGCGCGGAACCCGTTTTTACCTGCGCCAGCCGGCAAACCATTTCACCGTCGGCGCTGTGTCAGTGAGCGCTTTTGCGCGATGTGAGTGGCGCGAAACCTAGTTTATGTTATTGCTACCGGTGCCGGAAGCGAAACGGAAAATCGCGTCCGATTTGTGCTCGTTATCGTGAAACCTTATTTGAACGCGTAACAAATCAATTTGTCGACTGATCCGATTCACGGCAGAAAAACGTCAGGACACAGGGTGAGTGGCCAGCAGCGAAGTTGCTCACAGCTGCGACACTTTCAGGCCTTCACATTTCTTGCCTGTCTTCGGAATTAACGTCCTCTTTCCCCTGATGGAACCTTTATGCTACATCAACATCTGCATCTATACCTACATGACTACACTGCAATTCACATTTAAGTGCTTGTCAGAGGGTTCATCGAACCACAATCATACTATCTCTCTACCATTCCACTCCCGAACAGCGCTCGGGAAAAACCAACACCTAAACCTTTCTGTTCGAGCTCCGATTTCTCTTATTTTATTTTGATGATCATTCCTACCTATGTAGGTTTGGCTCAACAAAATATTTTCGCATTCGGAAGAGAAAGTTGGTGACTGAAATTCCGTAAATAGATCTCGCCGCGACGAAAAACGTCTTTGCTGTAATGACTTCCATCCCAATGCGCGTATCATAACTGCCACACTCTCTCCCCTATTACGTGATAATACAAAACGAGCTTCCCTCTTTTGCACCCTTTCGATGTCCTCCGTCAATCCCACTTGGTAAGGATCCCACACCGCGCAGCAATATTCTAACAGAGGACGAACGAGTGTAGTGTAAGCTGTCTCTTTAGTGGACTTGTTGCATCTTCTAAGTGTCCTGCCAATGAAACGCAACCTTTGGCTCGCCTTCCCCATAATATTATCTATGTGGTCTTTCCAGCTGAAGTTGTTCGTAATTTTTACACCCAGGTACTTAGTTGAATTGACAGCCTTGAGAATGTTACTATTTATCGAGTAATCGAATTCCAACGCATTTCTTTTAGAACTCATGTGGATCACCTCACACTTTTCGTTATTTAGCGTCAAATGCCACCTGCCACACCATACAGCAATCTTTTCTAAATCGCTTTGCAACTCATACAGGTCTTCGGATGACCTTACTAGACTTTAAATTACATCATCATCTGCGAACAACCTAAGTGAACTGCTCAGATTGTCATCCAGGTCATTTATATAGATCAGGAACAGCAGAGGTCCCAGGACGCTTCCCTGGGGAACACCTGATATCACTTCAGTTTTACTCGATGATTTGCCGTCTATTACTACGAAATGTGACCTTCCTGACAGGAAATTACGAATCCAGTCAAACAACTGAGACGATGCCCCATAGGCCCGCAGCTTCGTGCGAATAAAGAGCTAGCTGCGTTGCACAAGAACGATGTTTTCTGAAACCATGCTGATTACGTATCAATAGATCGTTCCCTTCGAGATGATTCATAATGTTTGAATACAGTGTATGTTCCAAAACCCTACAGCAAACTGACGTCAATGATATAGGTCTGTAGTTCGATGGATTACTCCTACTACCCTTCTTAAACACTGGTTCGACCTGCGCAATTTTCCAATCTGTAGGTACAGATCTATCGGTGAGCGAGCGGCTGTATATGATTGCTAAGTAGGGAGACTTGCCCGTATCAAGCGAATTTAGTTGCTTCGCAACCTCTAAGGTATCTACTTCTAAGAAACTCATGCTAGCAGCTCTTCGTGTTTCAAATTCTGGAATATTCCATTCGTCTTCCCTGGTGAAGGAATTTCGGAAAACTGCGTTCAGTAACTCAGCTTTAGCGGCACAGTCGTCGGTAACAGTACTATCGGCACTGCGCAGCGAAGGTATTGACCGCTTTTTTAAATAAAATTATTTTGCGTTTGTTTCTGGTTGATTTGGAAGAAACGTTATTGAGCCTAGCTACAACGACCTTGTGATCACTAATCCCTGTATCAGTCATGATGCTCTCTATCAGCTCTGGCTTGTTTGTGGCTAAGAGGTCAAGTGTCTAAAACGCTAGAGTGGTCTCAGTCCCTGTAAGGGGTTCTTGTGAAGTACCTCTGTTGTTCAACTCATCGAATAATGTATTCGTAACTACCTCCATTCTCACCGCTGCGAAGGATGCCAAGAGCAGGAGTATAACAGCTATAATATGAAAACTTCAGATTAATTTACCAGATATTATCTATACACTTCCGACATCGTCAGAGTGGGCGAACTGTACTATTATGAACTTTGAATAAATTTTCGGATACCAAGATCACTAAAATCGTTTATTCGTATAATTTACCGGTTTCGGCAATTCTCTGTTGGCATCTTCGGATTTATGTTTACATCATTACACAATAATCTCCTTCAATACAAGAAGTGGTCTATACAACGTATGTCCACGTTGGTACGTGAGCTATGCTAAAAGTCAGCATGTCAGTTTTAAAACACCAGCTATCACACATGCTGTTGTGCCGATGCCAGGTGCTCATATTCATGACAGAGTCGAAACTGTTATGCTGCGGTCTGTAAATTGTAAAGTAGTGATGTATATATCACATGTACACAGCTGTTATTTTAAAATTGATATGCCGACGCCTAAGGTAGCTTGCGGTACCAACATGGACATAAATTGTATATCACCACTTATGTACTGAATGAGAATACTGTGTAACGATCTAAACAAGGAGAAGATTGTGTAATGATCTAAACAAGGATCTGAAGATGGAAACAGAGAACTGGCGAGGTGAATAAATAAATATGGGATGCTATTGGTCTATCAAGCCAGAAAACAGCCTCAAATTGGCCTACAAAAGAAACCTAAACCACAGCGCATGCGTGGCGCCCGAAATTTTAACTAAAACCGTCCTTGAATATTAAATTGTTCTTGCAATTACACAGTTCAAAATTGACGTTTCTGTAAGTATATCAATATATTGTGAATTTTAAAATTAACATTTAAATCATTTAGATTGTCTGGTCTTGTTATTACAGAACTACTGCGCTTGTGAGACTTAAGTTCAGATCAAATTGTAAACGTAACTAGTTTCTGCGCAACATTTGCAAAGTTTAAGTTACTGATTTTAACGAAACAGCCGACTACACCTTTGAAGAGAGGATACTGAAAACTTTGTGTGGTGCGCTTGCATTGTAACTTTGGTGCCTTTTGTAAGCCAATTTGCGGCTGATGTTATTTCCCGATTTGATGTACTGAAAGTATCCTCGACTTCCGCTACCACTTTGGTACGTTGCAAAAAGTTATCGTTTACACACTATCTGAAGGATTTAAACGTGGTGTAGCGAAAGTCGAGATGAACAGCCTTATGCACGACACTTGTGGTCTTTCAGGTCGGGAAACTGCCTCTATTTCTCGTACAACAACCACATAAGCTACAGAACTTGTTCGTCGCGCTAGATTTTCAAAGTACTCTAGCTATCTTCGCGCAAACTGTTAGTGCTAGAGACAAAATGAACCGGATCTGTTCGCAGGAAATTTAAAGTTCAATTTTGTACCAGAATACTTTTTCGCTAGAGGCTATGGTTTCCGAGTTATTCAGGAAAAACGTACAAACGAGACCTTCAAATGCACCCTCTGCCACAAACTCATCCCCCGTAGGACAGGATTTTTAGTATGTTTTTGTTGGCACTTTCTCCTACCACCATAAAAAATTTGCTGCTCCCGGATTATTTCCAATATGCCATTATTTTATGGTCTTTATTCACAGGGCTATTATTGCGTCGCCGGAATAGTGGTGCACTTGCAAAAATGTAAAACTCATGTTTGTTAAACTTTATCTATAAATGATGAGAATTTTTACAGTACAAAATTAACAACTGAATTTTATTCGGTTTTCTGACACTCTTATTACTAAACTATAGTGGCTATAAGAGTTGAATACAGATTGAATTGTAAGAGTAATTACACCGAAGCGCCAGAGAAACTGGTGTAGGCATGCGTATTTAAATAAAGAGACATATAACAGGCAGAAAACGGAGCTGCTGCCGGCAAAGCCTATATATCAGAACAAGTGTCTGGCACAGTTGTTAGATCGGTTACTGCTGCTACAATAGCATGTTATCAAGACTAACGTGAGTTTGAACGTGGTGTTCCATCGGCGCACGATAGATGGGCCACAGCATCTCTGTACTAGCCATGAAGTGGGGATTTTTCCGTATGACCACTTCACGAGTGTACCGTGAGCATCAGGAATCCGGTAAAACATCGAATCTACGACATCGCTGCGGCTGAAAAAATATCCTGCAATAACGGGACCAACGACGACAGAAGACAATCTTTCAACGTGACAGAGGTGCAACCCTTCCGCTAATTGCTGCCGGTTTCAATGCTGGGCCATCAACAAGTGTTAGTGTGTTAACCATTCAACGAAACATCATCAATGTGGGCTTTCGGAGTCGAAGGCCCACTCGTGTACTCTTGAGGACGGAACGACACAAAGCTTTACACCTCGCCTGGGCCCGTCAACACCGACATTGGACTGTTGATGACTGGAAACATGTTGCCCAATTGGACGAGTCTCACTTGAAATCATATCGAGAGGATGGTCGTGTGCGGCTTTGGAGACAACCTCATTAATTCATGGACCCTGCGTGGCAGTAGGGGACTGTTCAAGCTGGCGGGGGCTCTATAATGGTATACGGCGTGTGTAATTGGAGTCATATGGAACACCCGGTACCTCTAGATATGTCTCTGACAAGTGATACGTACGTAAGCATCCAGTCTGACCACCTGCATCCATTGATGTCCATTGTCCATTCCGATGGACTTGGGCAATTCGAGCGGGACAATGCGACAACCCACAAGTCCAGAACTGCTACAAAGTGTCTCCAGGAACACTCTTCTGAGTTTAAAGACTTCCATTGGCCACCTGATTCCCCAGGCATGAACGTTATTGAACATATCTGGGATGCCTTGCAACGTGCTGTTCAGAAGAGATCTCCACCCCTTCCTACTCTGACGGTTTTGTAGACAGTCCTGCAGGATTCGTTGTGTCACTTCCTTCCAACACTACTTCAGACATTAATCGAGTCCGTGCCACGTCATGTTGCGGCACTTCTGGGTGCTCGCGGGGGCCCGACACGTTATTAGGCAGATGTACCGGTTTCTTTGGCTCTACGGAGTATATTTATATAGTGTTTAAAAACTAATTAGAAAGTTATTCGGTGACTGCGAATCCTTTGAGCTCAGCTGCATTAGATACACATATACTACCTATTAGAGATAAATGAACATTTCTGCTGTACCTGAACTCGAACATGGATTTCCAGTTTATCGTGAGCAGTCGGCCCATGCACATCGGCTATCTGTGCATGCTCCCTGGACCGACCCGAACCGCCGTTTCTCACATTGTCTACATCTTTTTCCTTAGTCCCCCACATTCTTCATCCAATGGTCACCAACATTATTAATTGGATACTTACACGTGGAGAATGAGACTACTAGGAAACGAGACCACTGTTACAGCACAGAATAATAAGGAGCGGAAATTGGAAAAACTTTATTGAAACATATTCATATTACCACAGGCAAATACAAGTGATACTGGAGACAGCGGCAGCAGGAAGTGAGCCAGTATGCCGATCTGTCGACAACACATTCAACACCGTCTGGTGACTAAGGATACGGATTCAGCAGAAAGTAGACTGCCACAGAAGACCAAAGGAAGTGAGACAAGCGTCTTCGTTACCTAGACAGACATGTTGCACAGGACTCTTACTTCTTTCATAACAGCACATAGCGAGTGGCCGACACAGAAGTTAAGTTGACTAATTTGCAGAAATTTTATAGAACTTAATACCTCCAGTTTCTGAAAAAAAATTATGAGTGTCGTTGCCCAGACATGGTTCAAGACAACTGTGCCATCATCAGCCAGTATTTATTTTTATAACGCATTTCAAAATATGAAACATTTCAAATGCAACAAAAAATAATTTGCCTAATTTTTCAATCAACGTAATTATTGTCATAATGCTTAATATTTTTCGATACGAATTATAAGCAAAGATCAAGTGATGATGGCATAAATACGCCGAAACGCCTTTGGGCTCATTAACTGGTACTTTTTTCACTACCGGAGTCCATTTTAATAAAATGCTTCTGGGTGTGTGACCATGTCATATGTAATAAAACAACCAACGTATGAGCTGCTGTTGACAGTCTTATGTAGTAACGTGGTCGGAGTTACACACAGATAGTAAAAGATATTATCTTAGTTCTTTCACAGCTCAACAGAGGTAACACTTGACTTTCATCCAGTGTCCGTAAAACATTAGTTTACTTTGAATTCTTGACTGCCATACACAGGGATAGATATTGGTGGAGCGCGCAGTCGAAGTCATCCACATTTTTAACCAGTTTATATCATTTTACCCCCTTTTGTACAAACGACTTTGATTTCCCCATATGTTTAAAGGCCGCAGCATGGTTCATTTTCGGACGCTTGGGATGGCTACAGAGAAACACAGCCTCAGGATGCAACGCGTAAGCTGCGCTCAAATCGCTCCTGTGCATCTCCGTCAAGTATTCGAAGTAAACTAATGCTTTATGGATACTGCATGAAGGACAGAGTTTGTCTCTATTGGTCTGTGAAAGAACTAAGGCGATATCTTTTACCATCTGTGTGCAACAACGATCACGCTCTGACTTAAAATACTGTACAGAGCGTCACAGACTAAAAATTATTTTATTGAAGTAGTTATTTTTGGTCTGCAAAAACGGTCGGATCCTTTAAAGCCTATACACGGCATCTTCCTTAGAGAGGAATTTCGCATCATCTCTGTGACTCTTTCACCACAAATTTCATTTCATGGAGCCTTTTTCTGTACATTTTCTATTTGCCTATATCTTGTAACAAGTTTCGATAGTTCGTGTGAGAATATTACACAGAAGATCATGCAAATGTATTTTAGTTTTAGAACCTTCCATCGTAAACCAAGTGCAATTTTCCAGTATTTAACTGATCCGCAGATGTCAGGTATCTCCTTTACTGACTTATTTTACGAAGGTAAAGAATACAAGAGCCACTACTCATCAGTTTATCATAGTATTTCGTTTTATGAAAGCGAATTGAGCGTAATATTTGTACTACATGCATCTTGACTCTTCCAATACATAAACAGCCGACAGTGGTGTGTGTGAAGTTACGAATGTTTTGCTCGGCGTGTTGGATAAGAACTGCAGCTGAGCAGAATAGGAAAAGGAGAAGTCGCCTTTTTAAAAATAACTGTTTTCTTCCTTTTATATATATCAGGGAGTCTCTTCTAAGAGTCGTGAGGCACATTTTCTCTGGTGTTTCGGCAAACATTTGCAGTTTTGCTTTTATAATGTGTAGCTGAAGTCAGCCCACACAAAGGCGGACGATACCCATTATCACCACTAGTCATTTTCTTTTCTGTTCCTTTCGCAGATATAGCGAGGAAAAAACGACTATGCATATGTCTCCGTAAGAGCTCTGATTTTCCAATCTTATATTCGTGGTCCTCGTGCGAAATGTATGTTGGGGGCAACCAGCTTCAAATGCCAGTTCTCTGAAGTTCCTCAGTAATTATACTCGAAAACAGCTTCGCCTTCCCTCCGGCGAACGCTTGCGTGTTGTTTAATCTACCGGTAACAAACCCAGCACCCCGCCTCTGAATCGCTTCGATGTCTTCCTTTAATTCGACCTGGTGCAGTACTCATGAATAGTGCGCCAGCAGCCCCTCGATATCCCCGGTTCGCGCTGTTTATCTGCGAGAGTGCACAAGTTTGCTGGCGAACGCTGCGGTTGGTTGGCGGCGGCTTAAAGAGACGGAGCGGTGGCTCGCGAAGGAGGCAGTTGGTACCGAGAAGTGGGTTGTGAGTGGCACGGCTGTTATTTTGGCTCTATGGGACAACGTGGCGTGCCGTATTTCTGACAGCGGAACTGCTGTTTGGCTGGGAACGTGAAGCAGACGTGGCTGCTGCAGAGGGCTGTCGGTGTTTGTTTGCGCCCACCGTAGCCGGTCTGGAGAAGTGCGGAGTTCCCTCGTTGCTCGAATTGACATTAAACGGTGGGCCACATTCACTGCTCCACATCTGACTATCCAGTGGGCTCGTGTTCTACGCCGTTAGAGCATTGTGACCGGCATTAATAGTTGGTACCTCTTACCTAGCTCGTTGTTTCTACATCTACATCTACATCTACATCTACATCTACATCCATACTCCGCAAGCCACCTGACGGTGTGTGGCGTAGGGTACCCTGAGTACCTCTATCGGTTCTCCCTTCTATTCAAGTCTCGTATTGTACGTGGAAAGAAGGATTGTCGGCATGCTTCTGTGTGGGCTCTAATCTCTCTGATTTTATCCTCATGGTCTCTTCGCGAGATATACGTAGGAGGGAGCAATATACTGCTTGACTCTTCGGTGAAGGTATGTTCTCGGAGCTTTAACAAAAGCCCGTACCGAGCCACTGAGCGTCTCTCCTGCAGAGTCTTCCACTGGAGTTTATCTGTCATCTCCGTAACGCTTTCGCGATTACTAAATGATCCTGTAACGAATCGCGCTGCTCTCCGTTGGATCTTCTCTATCTCTTCTATCAACCCTATCTGGTACGGATCCCACACTGTCGAGCAGTATTCAAGCAGTGGGCGAACAAGCGTACTGTAACCTACTTCCTTTGTTGTCGGATTGCATTTCCTTAGGATTCTTCCTATGAATCTCAGTCTGGCATCTGCTTTACCGACGATCAACTTTATATGATCATTCCATTTTAAATCACTCCTAATGCGTACTCCCAGATAATTTATGGAATTAACTGCTTCCAGTTGCTGACCTGCTATTTTGTAGCTCTGACTGTTTTATTTTTTATTTTTATTTGTCGTTAGAGCCTATGAGACCAAACTGTTGAGGTCATCGGTCCGTAGTTCTCATTATACCTTGGCTGTTCTGAACGTAGCGTTAAGGATATAGACAGTTGTGCTAAAAGCAGGTATTCCTTTCTATGAGATCTCTGTTGAGAGCTGAAAAAAAAGAAAGAAAGAAAGAAACCTCCCTAGTTGTTACTGCGGCACTGTCCTAGTAAACGTGTTTAACAAATGCTGTTGAAGTAAAGTTCAAAATTGTTTGGTGGGTTATTATTTCTAGTGGCGCTGCTATGAGAATAGCATACATGAAAGTTACAGGTGCAAAGTTTGTATTTGGTAGCGAGCTTGAGGTTCGTACTTCCTAATCATTTTGAAAAATATTTTTGGAATACGAGCATTTGCTATAACTGTGCAGATAATTTAACCTCTAGTACCCTTGTTCCCGACAGCGCCCAAGCTCATAAATTGCTTGCTGGATGATGTAGCAAGGTTTAGTTGCTAAAGCTGTTTCTGTGTGTTAATGTTTTCTTGTGTTTTAGAATCAGCTGTCGGTAGTCTAAATGTTCCGCCTAGAGCACAGTGTCCGGCTGTGTGAGCAAGTTGGCTAAGCGGCTTGTGCTGATGTGACCGAGCCTGTGATCTCTCTCTCTCTCTCTCTCTCTCTCTCTCTCTCTCTCTCTCTCTCTCTCTCTCTCTCTTATTTATTTATTTTTTAAACATTTTTTTTGCTCTTGCTAGTAGTATTGTAGTTTCCCATAATATGAAAAACTGTAAATGGGGAAAGAGGTTTATTGTTTTTAATTAAAACCAAGTGGTGGGAGCCATAATTGGCTGTTCAGCTGTAACTTTTTTTACGCCAAGTTGTTTAATATACGGTAACCAGGAAGGTTTTCCGAAGTAAGTCTGTGCCTAGTTTTTTTTCCTTTATTGAATTTCAATTGCCCCCCCCCCCCCTCCCTCCGCTCTACAGCCGATAGAAGAATTTAAAAACCTAATGGGAAGACAACTAACAATATAAAAAGCCGATAAAACAGTGACTTCGTTAAAAACAGTAAAGCAGCGGAAAAGTTGTGAAATACCTGCACGTATGAAGGAAAAAATAGGTGGGGAAGGCAAAAACGGGAGGGGGTGGAGGGAGAGGACACAAGAAAGAGGGGACAGTGCAGGCGTGAGAAAAAGTGGGGAAGGCAGTGGAGGGGAAAGAAAAAGGACTCAGGGGAGAGAAGGGAGGCAGAGAAAGGGTAAGCAGCGAAAAAACAGGAGGGAAGGGGGGGGGGAGAAGGAGCCTGGGAAAAAGACAGAGGGAGGGAGGGTAGGTGAGGATCAAAGTTGATAGTAAGGATAAAGGGAGGGAGAGAGGGCATCATCTGGGAGGGTGAGTTGCTGGAAGATACTTCAGGAAAGGAGATGGAGGCTGTAAAGGTGGAGGGTAGGGTGGAGACAACAGTGAAGGCGCAACTGCAGGTGAGAGTTGGAGAGGAGAGGAGCAACTAGGGGCTGAGGGGGATCAAGTCAGTGAGAGGTGCAGAGGACATGGATACGTTCTAGGAAAAGGAGCAGATGGGGGAAAGGAATCAGGTCATGAGAAACCACATGGGGCACAGGAAGCGTATATGGAAGGTGAGGTGGAGTGCATGTCGCTCGAGGATCTGGAGGGACTTATAGAATTTGGGTGCAGCGGATATCCAGGCGAGACTGGCATAACAGAGGATGGGGTGGATTAAGGATTTGTAGGTGTGGAGGATGGTAGAGGGGTTCAACACCCATGTCCAGGCACGGAGGAGTTTAAGAAGTCGGAGGCAGTTGTGAGCTTTGGATTGGATAGAGTGGAGATGAGGGATCCAGGTGAGGTGACTATCAATGGTGAGCCCAAGATAGGTGAGGGTGGGGGAGAGATGGAAAGGATGGACGCAGATGGTAAGTGAAAAATCAAGGAGCCAGAAGGAATGAGTGGTAAACCTACAATGATTGCCTGGGTCTTGGAAGGATTGATTTTCAGGAGCCACTGGTTACCATACGACAAAAAGGTCAAGGTGATTTTGGAGAAGGCGTTGAGACCATTGAAGGGTACTAGCCAGGACAAAGAAGGCGGTGTCATCGGCATACTGCAGGAGGTGGACCGAAGGGGGGGGGGGGGGTGGCATATCTGGAGGCATACCTGCAAAGAGGTAAAAGGTGCAGGAATTGGCGTTATGGATGGTAACGTAGGAGGGGCGGTGGGAGAGGAAGGAGGCAATCAGACAGACATAGTTGATAGGAAGGGCATAGGTCTGGAGTTTAAAGGGGAGACTGTGATGCCATACTCAGTCGTAGGCCTTTTCGGGGTCTAGGGAGAGAAAAATGGCCGAGCAACGGAAATTAAGCTGGAGGGAGAGGAGATGAGTGAGTTGTAGGAGATGGTCATCAGCAGAGAAAGAAGGTGGAAAGCCACATTAGGAGGCAGGGAGGAGGTGGTGTCAGTGGAGGTCGTGATGGATGCGCCAGGTAAGGATGGATTCCAAGAGTTTTCTGAACACCAAGGTGAGACGTACAGGACGATAGGAAGAGGCGTCAGATGGAGGCTTGTTGGGTTCGGAGAACATCAGGAGATGGGAGGTTTTCCACAGGTTGGGGTAGAAACCAGTGGCAAGGATTATGTTGTAGAGAGTGACAAGGATGGCAAGGAAGGAGGGCGGGCAGTGTTTGAGATGGTGGTAGGTAACGCGGTCATGGCCAGGAGCGGTGTTGTGTTTAGTGTGGAGTGTGAAGCTGATGTCCTGTGTAGTGATTGGAGTGTTAAGTTCAGATGGTAGCGTGTGGCCCAAGTACTGGACGCTAGGAGCAAGGGGAGGAACAAAGGTATCTGTACACTTGATGATGTCAGGGAAGAGGGAAAAGTCAAGTTGATCATCTGGAATGAAAAAGACATCGGATACGTGAGAGGAAAAGTGGTTGGCCTTACTGAGGTTGTCACGAAAGGGACCGTCAACAAGCAGGAGAGGGTACTGCGGGGTAGAGCGGTTCCCAGTAAGGTGGTGGAAAGCAGACCAATACTTGGAAGAGTTTTGGGAGTGTGGCGTTGAGTTGTGTGCATGTCTGTCACCTGGCACGGATTTTTTTCATAGTAAGCACGGTGCGGATATGTAGTTGTAATTGCCGGTGGTGGGTGAGTGTGTCCTGGTCACGAGTGTGGAGGAAAGATCGGTAGAGGTGACAGGATTCATGAAGGAGGATGATGGCCTTTGGGGGCAGGGCTCGGTGGTGAAAGTGGATGGCTTTGGTAGGAATATGAAAATGTGTGTGAAATCTTATGGGACTTAACTGCTAAGGTCATCAGTCCCTGAGCTTTTTCACTACTTAACCGAAATTATCCTAAGGACAAACACACACACCCATGCCCGAGGGAGGACTCGAACCTCCGCCAGGACCAGCCGCACAGTCCATGGCTGCAGAGCCTTAGTCCGCTCGGCTAATCCCGCGCGGCTAGGAATATGAGTGGGTAAGACATCAGACAAGGTCTGGTGGAGGAAGGCAGCCATATGGGAAAAGTCATCAGGCGAGTGAAGGGCAAGGTTGTGGTGTTCGACCGGTATGGAGTCCCAGCAGGCATCCCAGTTGGTATGGGAGTAGTCGTGGACAAGTTTAGGAGGAAAGTTAGGGAGAGGAGCGGGGCAGGGATGGCGACCATAGTGAGGAGGACAGAAGTGTGGTCACTGCCAATGAGGTCACGGACATCCTTGGTGATGCACCCAAGGAGGTTGGGAGAGGCTAGGATCACGTTAGGAGTGGTGTTGGATTCATGTCAGGTGTGGTGGGGGACAGGAAACAGGTCTCCCTGGAGGGTGGTGAAAAACCGATGCCACTACTGGAGATCAGGAGGAGCACAGCTGTGGATATTGAGGTCAGCGGCAATGACATAGGTGGAGAAGGTGCGGTCAATGTGGGCCAGGAAATCATACAAGATGGGCTTACGAGGGCGGATGTAGATGGTGGTCCATGTGACGGTAAGGGTAGGGAAGAAGAGGCTGAGTGTGAGATTCTCGACAGGGATGGTGAGGAGAGATTGGGGCCGAACAGGGAGGTGCTTGAAGTGGCCAATAGCAACCCCGCCAAGCGCCAGAGGGTACAGGTTATCAGTGCGGTGAAGGGTGTAAGGAGCTGTGGAGACGGAGATACGGAGTTGAAGGAGGGTGTCATTTAGGATGATGGTATCCATACGGTGTCGATGGAGGATGTGGAGGAGGAGGAGTTTGTGGGTGTGCCTAGTTGTAAAATGATTGCTTCCCCACTTCTTAATTTGACCTTATTCAGATTGAGATCAGAGCAAGAGTGTAGGATTTTCCTTTATCATTAATTTTCATGCACAAATCTTTCCGAAAGAATGGCTCTTTAAATTGAATGATCAATAGTAATCTTTGTTACTGTTAGCTGATAATTTGGTGCTAATAGTTTTCCGAAATTATTTTTATAAAACTGAAGAATAACTGAAGACATGCACGGCAAAACGAGCTACTCCATAAATGTAAACGTTTAGAGATATGTGTTGCCATCTATTGTTGGGTATGGCAACGATCAAATCTGACATCGGTCTCACCCTTAAATATTACATTAGGATATTTAGTGGTGAGACCAATGTCAATTTGCACAGTTCTCTTGCCCAGCAACGGACGACAATACTTATCTCTAAGCTTTTACATTTGAGCCCGTTTTTTCTCGCCTGTCTTCAACTGTATCTAGCTAAACGCTAGTAGACCAGAAGAAAGGGAGAAACATTAACATTCTTGTTTAACTGCTGTTAAAGTTTAATTTAAAAAAAAGGTAGGGGAAGATTTTTTAAGAGTACGACCTCTTGTAATGTTGTTGTCTTGCAGCTTTATTTAATGCTGATTTAACTGTAATAAGCTCATCATGCGTGTCAGTCAGTTAATGTTTATACTAATACCAGTAAAGCTTGTTTCACGTCTTTTGGGATAAATTAAAAATGTATCCTCTGTTGGACTCAGTGTTTCTACTCCAGCAGCTCCTGTGTTCTACTTAACTACCTACCCATTTTCAGCGGTAACTGTCGTTTATTTTCCCGTTATGAACAATATGACTTTTAAAGAGGAATTTTACTTGCGCATTCGATAGAGCGGTCCCACCTTAGTCTAGTACGACATTTTCTACCTCTGTATATCAGCAGAAACTTAAAATACTGTTGCAACTCTGCTCCGTTGGGTGCGATGAACTGCTCTTGCGACACTCAGCTAGACGACGATATGTCATAGAGAGGAAAGCGAGCGGCAGCATGAAGGTCCAACACAGTTTGACGAGAAGGTGTATTTCGAGTGCAAGAGTACTTATTGAACAAGCTGATAAAACGGAAGAAGCTAGCGGATGAAATTGAGCAGTACTACAACTCCGCCTAGATTCCTTTATGAGCTGATTAAACAAGAATAGCTGAACGAATGAAGTCATCAGTAAGCAGTGACGATGCCTGGATGATACGACCTGTTGTCTCTTCCGGGAAGGGGATCTGGTATTGGAGAAGTACTGGCCAGCAGATCCTCATAAATATCCCCCCCAAATCAGATCCTCACTCAAGGATGTGCTCAGATGTTCTCATATGCTCTCCGCACCTCTCTGTACACGATCATATCAGGATGTGTAGGTGATGCCAACAATCTCCGTCTTCGTCACCTTGCGACTTCAAGGCGGAGCCTACTGCAGGCCCAGGTAAAGTGTCCAGTAGTGACAGGCACCTACCTGAAATGGTCGTCAACAACTTCGCACAACAGGTCTTCTCCAGCTGGAGCCACCGTTCTAATGGGACACCTGTTTGAGCCCGGGCTGGATGAGGCCCAGTCTCTCTGTTATCGTATTCCGGTTGATGAAGGCTCCCATCGTCACTGATCGCGCCACCAGGTTTGAGTATACTACTTCGACTTCAGCTGTGCTTGGTTTACAGTTTGAGCACCATCTGTCCCGCTTCGCTAACGCCACTGCCCATCGCCACTGGTGCCTGTTGTGCTGCATCCCGGGCTCGCAGCTTCGCAGCTACTCCTCCCAGAGCTCAGCGTGCCGGCCACCGTCGACGTCACCGAGGGGCAACAGTCTCTCTATTGCTGTAATCCTGTCTCTGAACTAAAACGAATAAGGGATTTTTGTAACCAGGGATGTTTCATTAACGGCTCGCAAAGCGTTACAACCAGCACCATCTCTGCCCCCCACGAGGAAGCGGCACCTTCTCCTGACCGACAATTGGCCGAGCCCTCTGTGCCCTGGGGTCAACTCCCGACCACAAGACCACGAAGCAAAACCAGTTCCCCTACAGTAACTCGCGCGCCAACTTTCCCTGCCCTATCTGCTACCGCCGTGCAACAGCGCTACTCAGTCGTTGTTGCAGTACAAGTTATTCATCTCGTTTTACTGACTCAGTTAATACAGATCGATAACACAAAAATCACACGAATCTCATTTGGAACCGCACTATCCATTACACATAAAATTTCGCTTTAAAAATACTTTTGCTTTCAATGGGAAACAAACCGCCACTTCCCGTTGACACTGGGTGTCACGTGAAAGATTGACTATTAGTATTCGTTCAGGCTGACTCCAGCTACACATTGCAAAAAGTATATTGCAAATTTCTGCCGAAACGCCGGAAATATGCCCTGATGGATCTTTGGAGAGACACCGCGTATACAGTCATGTAAAAATATTCACTACAACTATTTGTAGATTAGTACCAGGGATAAATAATTGTTCGTATACCTTACAGAAGTAGACGGCGATGGTTGCTTCTTCCTATTAGCGTACAACTCGACTCTTTCCACATCCTTGAATTCAAATGGCTCTGAGCACCATGGGACTTAACATCTGAGGTCATCAGTCTCCTAGAACTTAGAAATACTTAAACCCAACTAACCTAAGGACATCACACACATCCATGCCCGAGACAGGATTCGAAACTGCGACCGTAGCGGTCGTGCGTTGCCAGACTGTAGCGCCTAGAACCGCTCTGCAACACTGGTCGGCACACATCCTTGAAAGTTCCTCCTCGTGATGGGAGTCACCAATCACGCTGTGTGAATGACTCAGTGAATGAATGGATGATAACTGAATCTAGGTGGCCGTCTCACTTTATTTGTCAGGCATTGTACAACTATATGTTCCTGAAGACCGTCTAGTCTACATTCTGCACCCATTGCCAAACAATGTTCAGTTTTTTTAATACTACATTCGAAACTTTTGTAGAATGCATCATGCCTTAAGCATATAATTGTCTGTATTTTATCCATAAACGATTCAGGTGATGCAGCTGAACTCCGTAATTGTTTCTTTATAGGGTGTAGAATAATAACCGATACCAGTCACAACAGAAGTTGATTTTATTTAACACATGACCTGTTACGAGTTCGCGCCCATCTTCAGGTGTTTTTCATTCAGATGCATGTTTCCATACTCATTGTTGGAGATCACTACTTAAATCAAAAACAAATAACTTTATGGTGACTAAATAGACACAAATGAAACATAAGCAACCGTCTAAGCGACATGTGTTGTAAAATATTATAGTACTTTCACAAAGCTACGTACTGTGCAACGCTGGTGTTTTATCCATTTCCAGATGTTTAATTTGTGTATATTTACTCATCTACTCATCGTCACATTATTTGTTTTTGATTTGAATAGTGATCCCTGAGGCTGAGTAATGGAAACATGTACTTGTATGAAAACATGGGCACAAGCCCAAACCTGGCGTGTGTTAAATAGAATCACTTTCTATTGTAACTGTTAGCGGTTATTATACAACAGCCCATAATTTTCCTTTCCTGCAAAAATCGGATCAGTTTACTGAAGTAACCCACAAGAGACTTGATCTTATACAAAGTACACAGGGATGTGGTAGTGGAATACGTTTGATTTATTCTTGCCGCATATATGAAACCACGTAGTAATGCTGTGTTTAGGGAGAATTTGTAGTAGCATTCAGATTGCACGCCCGTCCTATCGGTAAAGTGTCGCCATGTTTCAAACGCGCGAGCCTGCTCCCCTCCTCTGATGCATACGGCCCTCGGCGGCGGCGGCGGCGGCGGCGGTGAACTCTTTATTGAAAACCGATCCAGACAGCTTGGACGGGAGGCCGATCGCCGACTCGCTGCCCGGGACCCCTACCGTTCTTTCCGAAATCAAATACGGAGCCGGAAAATGGCTTCTCTGTTCTTCAACAGCGAAACACTTCTTGGAGGCCGTTTCACTTGAAAGACGGGAGATCGCTCTCCTTGTATTCCGGACACGGAGCTGCTAGCGAAGCACATTTATTTCGCGTCGGGGATTTATTATTTGCGGCGACCGCGTTAACCCGTTCTCATTCTTTATAAGGTCCTTTCACGTGCAGCATAAATTTCGTTACAGGCACACTTACCGGAAGAAAGGGAATCGGACAATCAGCACAGCGATTTAATCCTGATTTCAAAGGCTGTATTTCATAATTAAGGAAAATACTTGAACCGATAATATTCGCAAAATAGCATTTTTTTGTTTATTACTGAACTTTCAGTTGCCTTCAGACTTCACTAATTGTAAGAAATGCATGCACAGTTATTTCAGCAGCTTTATTTCCTGCTTCTTTTCTTCATAACATGATTTCACCTGCATTGAAAAGATAAAGCTGTTGAACACTGGTATATGGCACTGCATTAAAATTAATTTATTCCTGGCACATAATTCTCGTGTGTAGTTATGAAATTTCGAAATGGCAACGTTATATAAAAATAAACTCCAAGACAAAAAAAACGGCTCACCACGAAGGAATTACCAGAATGGGATTGTCAAACAAATGAGTACAATTTCAGAAAAATTGGATGACGTATTCCAGTGAAAGGGCTTCACAGATCGAGCGTGTCAGTAACGCGTTTTTCCACGTCTGCCCCTTCTGCGAGCAGTTACTCGGCTCGGCTATGGCTGATGGTGGTGTTTCATGTCCTCCTGAAGGATCGTTTTTTTTCTTGACACATCAGTCTCCTGACTGGTTCGACGCTGTCCGCCACGAATTCCAGTCCTGTACCAACGTTTTCAATTCAGAGTAGCACTTGGAAAGCTACATCCTCAGTTATTTGCTGGGTGTATTCCAGTCTCAGACTTCCTTTACAGTTTTTACCCTTTACAGCTGCCTCTAATATCATGGAAGTTATTCCCTGATGTCTTAACAGATGTCCTGTCATCCTGTCCCTTCTACTTATCAGTATTCTCCACATATTCCTTTCCTCGCCGATTCTCCGGAGATCCTCCTCATTACTTACCTTATCAGTCCACCTAATTTTCAACATTCTTCTGTAGCATCACATCTCAAAGGCTTCGATTCTCTTCTGTTCCTGTTTACCCACAGTCCATGTCTCACTATAATACAATGCTGTACTCCAGGCGTACATGCTTTTTATGTCCTCCTTGTTCCCTCCATCACGGGTTATATTGCTGCCTACGTAGAAGAAGTCCATAACTTCATTTACTTCTTTATTATGAATTATGATGTTAAGTCACTCGATGTTCTCATTTCTGCTACTTCTTATTACATTTCTTTGATTAATTCTCAATCTATATTCTCTGCTCATTAGACTGTTCAATCCATTCAACAGGTCCTGTAATTCTTCTTCGCTTTCATTCAGGATAGCAATTTCATCAGCGAATCTTAACATTGATATCCTTTTACCTTGAATTTTAATCCCACGCTTGATCCTTCTTTTATTTCCGTCATTATTTCTGCTTAGTATAGTTTGAACAGTTGAGGAGAAAAACTACATCCCTGTCTTACACCCTTTTTGATCGGAGCAATTTGTTCCTGGTCTTCCACTGTCACTGTTCCCTCTTGGTTATTGTACGAATTGTAAATTACCCGTCTTTCTCTATAGTTTACCCCTAAGTATTTCGAACATCTTATACCGTTATACACTGTCGAATGCTTTTCGCAGGTCGACAGGCCTTATGAACGTGTCTTGATTTCTCTTCATTCTTGCTTCAATTATCAACCACAATTACCGGACTGACTCTCTGGTGCCTCTACATTTCCTAAAGCCAAACTGATTATCATCATCTAATAGATCCTCAATTTTCTTTCCCCTTCTTCTGTATACTATTCTCATCAGTAACGGGATTATGATTAAGCGATAATTGTCTCATTTTTGGGGTCTTGCAATCTTGGGAATTGAGTGGATAATTTTTTCCGGAAATCTCATGGTATATCGCCAGTCTCATTCGTTCTACACACCAATGTGAATAGCCGTTTTGTTGCCCCTTTCCTCGATGATTTTAGAAATTCCGATGTCCGAGCGAGGTGGTGCAGTGGTTAGCACAGTGGACTCGCATTCGGGAGGCCGTCGGTTCAAACCGCGTCCGGTCACCTTGATTTTAGGTTTTCCCTGATTTCCCTAAATCGCTACAGGGAAATGCCGGGATGGTTGCTTTCATAGGATACGGTCGACTTCCTTCCCTAATCCGATGGGACCGATCATCTCGCTGTTTGGTGCCCTTGCCCAAATCAACCAACCAACTAAATTTCGATAGAATGTTATATATCCCTACAGCCTTATTTGATTTTACGCCTTCCAGAGCTCTTCTAAATTCTTATTCTAATACTGGATTCCATTTCTCTTCTATAACTCCTCCCGTTTCTTCTTCTGTCATAAGATGAAATAAGTCGCACCCCTCATAGAGGTACTCAATGTACTTTTTCCACCTATTCAATTTCTCCTCTGCATTTAACAGTGGTATCCCCGTTTGACTTTTAATTTCACCGAAAGTTTTTTGCTTTTCTAAACGCTGAGTCAGACCTACTGACAATCTAAAATGTGCAAATGTGTGTGAAATCTTATGAGACTTAACTGCTAAGGTCATGAGTCCCTAAGCTTACACACTACGAAACCTAAATTATCCTAAGGACACACCCATGCCCGAGGGAGGACTCGAACCTCCACTGGGATCAGCCGCACAGTCCATGACTGCAGCGCCCCAGACCGCTCGGCTAATCCCGCGTGGCTTCTGACAATCATTCTTTCGATTTCTTCTCATTTTTCACGTAGCCATTTCCTCTTACCTTCCCTTGCAGGGCTACACTGGACTTGCGGCATGTTTTGGAAGGCGACAGACGACTTGGGGTTACCGCCATGACAGCAGTCACTTTAACTAGTAAACCTTCCACTTGACTAACTGTCCCACACGTCTGCTAAATTTATTTTGCCCGTTGACTGTTTTTGTTATTGACAGCTTGCATTAGATGTTATCACATTTATCAGAGTCCAAATGAAGTTCAATTCTGAAATAATATTAATGAAATGGTGGTCCTTTAAGCAATTGTTCATGAGTGATTAATACTACGTATATCAACATGGAATAAAGGAAACGTAACAGGATATTGGTTATAAATGAGCACACCAAATGTTCATTTTAAGATAGATGACAATACTAAAAATGATCTGATGGCAGCACAAACATGCAACGAACAGTTAATACTCCCTTGGGTGGTAGCTGGTTGGCAAAGGCTATGGTTTCTGTGAATGAACTATTTACTCTGGCTCACAATGTAGACAACACAATCTGAAATTATCTAATACTGAAAAGACTTTGATGGATGTAGTCTACATTGAAGTTATACTGCACTGGTGCAGTTGAGAACAAGTGGCGAGATTGTGATCGTGTTTGTCCTAACAAGCCGCAGCAACAATACAATACCCCTTTTCTCGAAGTGTGGCGCTGTCTCAGTGACGGTCGGGATTCCAGCGGCTGCAGATCAATATTTGCGGCGCTCGTAATTCCCTATCGCAGACACGAAATACGCCCAGTCGAAGCTGGCGATCTGTTACACGGATCGCACTAACTCCATAATGGGTCCCTGAAACCTTGGCAGATCCCTGTGTGTGGCACTCCCGTATACTGGTCACAGCATGACCCAATTTGACACACATATACGGCAGAATGCACAAGGAGATCAAACGTCTATCAGCAGACTTGTCACGAATAAGATTACCCTTGACACAGAAAGTTGTCCAAGATGACTGAAACCGTCGGTACAGCTACGTCCCCACCACAAGCTCCCCAGTCAAGACCAGTGCTGGTGCAAAGTCACGCTCAGGACAAGAATCTCAAGTACACCCCCCTCTGAATCAGAAGACCAAGTTTCTCCTCACCTCTCTCTGCATCAAACCCCAGTAAACTCTCCAAAAGCGCTCCCGCAGCTGTCCCCGAAAGGATTTGGTGCCAATCGCAAGACTCCACGAACTCCATGTCTCCCCTCAAACTCATCTATATCTACATCTACATGATTACTCCGCAATTCACATTTAAGTGCTTGGCAGAGGGTTCATCGAACCACAATCATACTATCTCCCTACCATTCCACTCCCGAAGAGCGCGCGGAAAAAACGAACACCTAAAACTTTCTGTTCGAGCTCTGATTTCTCTTATTTTATTTTGATGATCATTCCTACCTTTGTAGGTTTGGCTCAAGAAAATATTTTCGCATTCGGAAGAGAAGTTTGGTGACTGAAATTTCGTAAATAGATCTCGCCGCGAAGAAAGACGTCTTTGCTTTAATGACTTCCATCCCAACTCGCGTATCATATCTGCCACACTCTCTCCCCTATTACGCGATAATACAAAACGAGCTTCCCTTTTTTGCACCCTTTCGATGTCCTCGGTCAATCCTACCTGGTAAGGATCCCACACAGATCAGGAATATTCTAACAGAGGACGAACGAGTGTAAGCCGTCTCTTTAGTGGACTTGTTGCATCTTCTAAGTGTCCTGCCAATGAAACGCAACCTTTTGCCCACCTTCCCCACAATATTATCTATGTGGTCTTTCCAACTGAAGTTGTTCGTAATTTTAACATCCAGGTACTTAGTTGAATTGACAGCCTTGATAATTGTACTATTTACCGAGTAATCGAATTCCAACGGATTTCTTTTGGAACTCATGTGGATCACCTCACTCTTATCGTTATTTAGCGTCAACTGCCACCTGCAACACCATACAGCAATCTTTTCTCACCTGCTCTACTCATCGACCAGTCGTAATCAAAGTTAACAATATTCTTCTCTTTCCACGAGAAGCAGCCACTCCCTGACTCACAAATTCCCATGCAGCGAGGAGGAGACATTGTGCTCCCGACTTGCTATTTTCCCGACGGCCACTTTAGGCAGGGTGTTATTTTGAGTTTCTGTGCAGCTGTAAAGTGAACAACACATTTATCATTGAGATCATTATCTGGCGTGCAATAATGTTAGTGTGTGTATAGCCAGGGGCTCTGGCTAAACTAAGAGAAGTGCTTTCGTGTCCCAAAATAGATTATTTCAGAGCTGCCATAAATGTTGGATTCCTTCTAAAATTGTTTTGAAGGTCTGAGGCTTCCCAAAAAAAAATTCTGCAGGCCGTGAGATGGCACACCTAATAACTCCTACCATAGTGTCTTGTCCATGGTGAACATGGAAGATAAGGAATTTTTACGGCCACTATCAGTAGATGTAGATACACTAGAAAATCTTGGACCCAGCATTCTACCCCGAGTAACTGCCTCGAGATGTTCCTTTTCCTAATAGTTGCATGTGGCTTTCAAGCCCCAAACGTTTACTGCAAGATTTACTGTTAAATGATCCAACAGCCTGCTTATTCTCAACTCCAGAAAAATACTGTACAAAAGAGAGCCACCATAAACATCCTGCATCCACTAACGCTTCCATCCATGGCTGCTCATGGTGATAACTTCCTGTCATCCCAAAAACACTATGTCTTGGGTGAATATTAACATTAAATTATACTCTTGAATATGGAGAATAGTGAGAGCGTGACTCATCCTCTCTCACGCTGCACTTCCTATTTATTTCATTCGTAAGTGACATGTATTCCTGTATTCCTGAATTTTCTGGAACGTTTTTGCAATTTCTTCTTTCGCCGAACAGCTGAAGTATTTATTTTGTTACTCATGGTTTCTTCACAGTTACCTTCCTTGTACCTTCATTTTTATTCTGTGGGTGCCCTTTTTAGAGATGTCCATTCTTCTTCAACTGAAATACCTACTGAATTATTCCACATCGCAGAATCTATAGCCCCAGAAAAGTTCAAGCGTATCTCTTCATTCTTCAGCACTTCTGTAACCCATTTCTTCTCACATTGATTCTTTCTGATTAGTCTCTTGGCCTTCAGACCACTCTTCATCATTATTAAATTACGATTTGGGTTTGTATCTGCCCCGATTCCCAATCGAATATTCGTTTTCGGAATCACTGCCTGTCCATGATGTAATCTAACTAAAATCTTTCTGTATCATCCAGCGTTTTTAAGTATACCTCCTCCTTCTGTGATTCTTGAACAGATTATTCGCTGTTATTAGTTGAAATATATTGCAGAACTCAATTAGTCTTTCTCCCTCTAATCCCTAGCATCAAATTCATTTTCTCCTGTAACTGTCTCTTCTAGTCCTTCTCGTATAATCTCATTCCATTCCTCCATGACCATTATATTTTCGTTTCTCTTAACGCACTGAATCGTCTGTTCTATATCCTCGTATACTGTCTCCATCTTTTCCTCTTCTGGTTACGACGTCGGAATGTACTCGTATATCTGAACTATTGATGTCGTTGTTGGTTTGATGTCTATCCTGATAAGAGCAACCCTATCACCGAAATGTTCATAGTAACTCAATCTCTGTCCTACTACCCTGTTCATAACAAATACTACTCACATTATATCGCGCCAAATTCTGTCCAAGTAGCGTGTTAAATCGTCAAAGTCTCAAGCTGGGTGGAGAATCCTAACCATAAAGCTCCTAACGATCTCAATTGTGGAGAGTTTTGGCGACCTTTCTGGCCAAGACAGAGTCTGGCAAGCACGAATGTAAAGAACAGAAACTCTCGCTGTGTGCGAGCGGCCATTATCTTGCTGAAATGTAAGCCCTTGATAGCTCGTCACGAAGAGCAAAAAAATGGGACGTAGAATTTTGTCGACATACTGCTGGGCTGTAAGAGTGCCGCGGATAACAACCAAAACGATGCTGCTCGGAAAAGAAATGGCACTTCAGAGCATCACTCCTGGTTGTCAGTCCGTATGGCAGGCGACAGTCAGGTATCTGACCACTGTCTGGGGCGTCTACAGACACGTCTTCGCGGAGTATAGGGGCTCGTTTCGAAGGGTGTTCATCAGTGCTCGGTTCAACTCCCCTCAGTGAGACGAGACAGCTATAAGAAGCTCTGTGACGGTATTTCATATAAATATTGACATTTTTATCGGTTGTAAACAGTAGTTAACGTATTTTATGAATATAATTAGTATAAAAGGTACAGTTAATGTTCTTGAAACAACTGACATGCAGCGATAATTTAAAAGTAGCATCTTTATTTAAAACATGTCTATGAAAATGAAAAAGGATCGTAAAAAGAGACGCGATTGTACGGCCGAGGAGGAAGGACGTACTTTATGGTACACACACTGTTTTGTTTCGCGATACGGAAGGCATCCATTGAGCGGCTACACATATTTTATGTAGTTATGCGGTATTCTGCTAAAATAAACTAATTATTGTTACCACAAAAAATGGCTCTGAGCACTGTGGGACTTAACTTCTGAGGTCATCAGTCCCCTAGAACTTAGAACTACTTAAACCTAACTAACCTAAGGACATCACACACATCCTTGCCCGAGGCAGGATTCGAACCTGCGACCGTAGCGGTGGCGGCGTTCCAGACTGTAGCGACTAGAACCACTCGGCCACCCAGGCCGGCTATTGTTATCACAAAATGAATTTCCTTGTGATAGTTGTTACCTCAAATGGTCGCAGCGGCTAATTATTTTTAATCAGCATTTTTTCAGTAATTTGCGCTGTGGGAAGCTCATCTTCCGATGCAGCCTCTGGTCGGACATTACTCGCCGAAGTATTAATCTATTTTTCAAAGAGTTAACAGTAACTGTAAATCCGAGAGATTTCGTTGTAAGAAACTTTTTAAATTGCAACATATAATTAATTTACGTTAAAGTTCATTTTTTAAATTATACAGATTCCATGAGTTCAGTAAGTTTTATGTTGGCCGCTCCACGGTAGTAATCGAAATTCTCTCGAGCCTTGCTTTGCGATAAATAGAAATTAACAAAATCACATTCAATTCAGTTATCGGCAACTGTATTTTAGTCATCACGTTCAAAATCTAAAGTTGGTACATGAATAACAGCGGCCCTACAAGAACCCGTTACATATTTACTTATGCAGGTAAGGAAAAGTGATAAGAAACGATAATATCACTGAGAGAAAGAAACAAGCACTAACAAAAGAAAAATTCATGCTTATATATATATAAGCATAAGTAACAACTCCTGTAATCGCCATGCCCGTACAGTATAACAACTCTCCTCAATGAAATCATCGCTATTTTATTACATTAAACTTTATTTTTATATTATTTTTATTTTTGTAAATCAAAGGCTGATTAGAACCAACTTGGTTGCTACCAGACGACCCCTATCAAGAGAGTAAAATGGCATCTCATCCCCACTGTTACAAGCAGGGACTTCTTGTCAGTGCTCAGCTCCCTTGCAAGAAAAGTTATTCTAGTTCAATCATACAAGCTGTTTAAGAAATCTTATTTTAAACACGAGGAACAGTAAATTATTCAGATACACATCAGATGTCATCAAAAGCCATCTCATCTGCAAACAGAGACGATTGAAATTTCATTTTTCATTACAAATGTAGTTATAACAATGAATTCCGAAGTATGAATCCACATTTCAAGTTTGTACGCATGCCCGTAATTTACCTGAACAATTGGGAGCAGTCACATAGGAATTTCGACATCAGAATCTCGATATCTTACCGACTGCACTAGTTGGACGTATAACACATTTATATGGATGAATCCAGAAGTAGAGAAGAACATGTTGTGGGTTGCGCACTCCATTGTTTCACAACAGGACACTCTGAAAAGCTTCTTTACAAATTTACATTTACATGGCGGAATTTATTGACATACTGAAGGTCATGCAGAATGCTGTTGCACAAATGGACCGTCCCATGAAGCGTACTCCATGTAGAACTACATTCGCGTTTCCATTTTGCAAGCCGCCTAGTGGACGTGTAGCGAAGGATACTTCGTATAATTCCATTACTTCGATTCCCCCTCCCCTCCCATGTACCCGTCTCCTTTCGCCTCTCCGCCTTCTTTTCTGTTCCACTTGCGAATGGCATGCGGGAAAAATGACTGTGGTAGCAATGCGAGTAAATTCAAACCTTTTCAATTTTACCTCTATCATCTTTTCGCTAACTATATGTTGGTTCTTCTGGAAATTGTGGCTTTGAAATTTTAACAGTAAACGCTCACGATGTACAAGAGCCCCTTGTAGCGTTTGCCACTGGAGTTTCTTGACAATCTTCGTGACGCTTTCGCAATTATCAGCTAAATCAATGACGAAACGCACTGTTAGTCAGTCCTAGGGTACCACATGGAAGTACAGTACTCAAGTACGGGCTGAACAGCAAAACGTGGCGTGTTGCAGCAATAAACAACTGATGGATATGTGCTTTCAGTACATAGAACTCTTGAAAATATATCTAAATACTAGCTGCTTAGCTCGCGTAGACTCTATGGAATGCAGAATTTTTTGTTTTCTTTTATTTAATCGAATTTTTATGTCGTTCCCAAACCACAACGACTTCTAAGCTTTTCACTCTAATTGAGGTCGTATAAACATGGTCTTCTCCGATTGCACTTCAAACGAAAAAGTGTTTCTGGTAGCTGGAGTCCAGAGTTTTGTTAATCACGCTTTTTGCGTTCTTGTGGAGATATTCCCATAGCAACTTTCATCTCCTAACAAATATTTCTTTATATCTAACTGAGAAGCGAAACGCCAATTTTCATAAATTTAGCTTTAAATTTTTTAATGTAACTAAATATTTTCTTAAAAAATTTCATCCCTTATTGTACTCCTTTAGGGGGTTGAATTTCCAGAAGCTCTGTAACAGGTTTTTTTTTTTAATTTCTAACAGAGAAGTTAAATACCAGTTGTCATAGATATAGTCTTAAAATCCTTTAGTAGTTCCTCAGTAATTTTTTATTTTCAATAGAACTTCCATCCACTATTTTACGCCCTTATGGTTGAATTTCTAAAAATGCTGAAACACTAATTTTTATTTTCTCACTTAAGAGTGATATAGTTTCAAAAAGGCTTTCATCCTTTGTTTTACCCCTTAGGAGTTTCAATTTCGGAGAATCTCTTCTTAACCGATGCCTCCAGTACAAGATCCACACCCTCTCCAAACGTGGAAGTTTCTATCCTTATTGGTTTGGGCTGGGCGATGATGTGTCAGTGAATCTTGACCCTATTTCACCCTCTTAGGGGTTGAATTTCTAAAAACAATGAAACGCTTATTTTTTCATCTCTAACCGAGAAGACAAATACAAATTTTCATAGATTTAGTTTAAAAAATGCTTACACAATGAAATATTTCCATAAAAATTTTCAAGTACAGTTTTACCCCCACAGAGGTTGAATTTCCAAACACATTGAAACACATTTTTTTTTATTTCTAAATGAGAACCAAATTTAAATTTTTCTTAGATTTAGCGTTAAAATGTTATCATAATAAGATAAGTTCATAAAAAATCTAAACCCCTATTTCACCCCCTTACGGGTTCAGTTTCCAAAAATACTGAAAAACGTATTTTTATATTTTTAACCAGGAAGTCAAATACCAATGTTCATAGATATGACTTTGAAAATACTTTAGTAGTTCTTTAGTAATTATATATTTTTAAAAAAATCCTTCACTCACTATTTCAACCCCATAGGGATAAATTTCAAAAATGCTGAATAACGTATTTCTTTACTTCTGACCAAAAAACCAAATACTAATTTTCATAGGTCTAACTTCAAAATTGTCTTAACAGCGACATAAAAAAAAACTCATTCGCTATTTCACCCTCTTAGGGTTAGAATATCAAAAAAATCCCTTCTTAAACGATGCCAACACTACGAGATCCACACCTCCAAATTTCATGTTTCTATCCTTAGCGGTTTGGGTTGGGCGATGATAAGTCAGACAGTCAGTCAGTCAAGACATTTCCTTTTATACTCTGTACAGAGAAGACGATTTAAGAAGATCAGAATCTACTAAACTGATGTAGTGGATAAATTGATTATGGATCCGTGAGGCGTGTTAACATTAAGTAACGATTTATACATCTGTCGCTGTGTGTAAGAACCAGTTTCATAAATACTTAAGCGGAAAATTGGAAGACGTCATATAAATACACGTTACGTTACAGTTCAACCACACATTCCTCTATGGACCACATATTGCACCTCAGCAGCAATTCGGTGAGCCACTACACCAATTATTCGTATGCAACTCAGTCAAGTCCGTTTTCCTCAGCAGTTTCCACCGCTTCAACTTGCAGTGATAGTGATATTTGCGACTGGCGCGGCCAGGAAACGGGGATGTTTATCATTTGCTGTTCAAGTGCAGGATGTTTCTGTGGCCAGGGACGATCTGTACGTAGACTTCAATAAGATGGAAGTGCTCTTTCCCGTTAGCACTTGGTATCCAGTAATCCCAAATACTGAAAATGGTCAGTAAGAGAAGAGCTGTGCTCAAGCCAAAGACAGTTTGAACCCCACAGTGCTTCACTATCTTGGTCCTACTGAATGCGGTATGCCCTAGCCTTCCTCCTACTTCGAATCAACTCAGTCGGCCAGTTATAAGGGGAACCTACAGATTAAGGTGAATCACGAATCGCGGCGCAATTTCACAGTAACAAATCACTAATCTACAACTGCATGTACATGACTGCTCTGCAGTTCACATTTACGTGCCTGGAAGAAGGTTCACCGAACCATTTTCACACTGTTCCACTTCCGAACTGCGCCTGGGAAAGACGAAGACTTAAACATTTTCACAATAGACGACAAGAGAACGGACAAGCGTTGTGTAGACAACCTCTTGATGAGAGCTGTTGCATCTTTTGAGAGTACTGCCAATAAATCTAAATCTTTGTTAGCTTTCCCTTCAACATAAACTATATGATCATTTCAAATTAAGTTCAATTCAAAGATTTTAGATTTGTATGGTTTATCCTGTAAGCGAAATTTGATGGTTCCGTTTTATTAATCACACGGATGACTCCACACTTAGAGATAATTGCCACTTTTTACACCTACCATAAAGATGTCTCGTCTAAATCATCTGCAGTTGATTTCGATAGTTTAATTAATTCATGTGACAGTAACTGACAGAATCATCTTCAATCTAAGAGGGGTACTCAGATCGTCTCCCAAATTGCTTCTATAGATCAGGAACAGCAGAGGGCTTATAACACTTCCATAGGGAACGCAAGATAACACTTCCGCTTTACTTGATGACTTTCCTTCAATTACCATGAACTGTAACTGAAGAAAATCACGAGTCCAGTCGCACAACTAAAACAAGTCATCGTAGACAAGCAGTTTGATTAGAAGTGACTTGTGATCAACTGTGTCAAAAGCCTACAGTAAATCTAGAAATGTGGAATCAATTTGAGATTCGCTGTCGATAGCACTCATTACTTCGTTTGAATAAAGAGCTCGTTATGGTTAACACGAACAATATTTTCTGAATCCTTGTTGGCTACTTGTAGATAAATCGTTTTCTTCGAGGTAATTCATAATGTTCGAACACAGTATATGTTCCAGACTCCTACTTCAAATAGACATTAGTGATGTTGGTCTCTAATTCAGTGGATTATTCCTGTTTGCTTTCTTGAGTGTTAGTGTGACCTGTGCAACTTCCCAGTCTTCAGGTACGAATATTTCAACGAAAAAGGGGTTGTGTATGATTGCTATGGGCCTGTTGCACCAGCATACTCTCATAGGAATTGCTTTATTAAGGGATTTGAGCTGCTTCATTCCACTTAGGGTATCCACTCTAGAGGCACACTTTTTTTCAGCTGTTCTTGATTCGGATTCTGGAACATTTGCTTTGTCTTCTGTGGTGAAGCAATTTCGGAAAATCGTGTTTAGTAAGTCCGCTTAAGTGGCACTGTCGTCGGTAACGTTTCCTTTGGTATCATAGAGTCAACGTATTGACGGTGTCTTGCAGCTGGTATACTTTACATACGACCAGAATATCTTTGAATGCTCTGGCATATTTCGAGACAGAGTTTTGTTGTGGAAGCTATTAAAAGCGTCTCGCATTGAAGTCCGTGATAAATTTCGATTCACAGTAAAACTTCGCCAATCTTGGAGATTTTGCTTTCTACGCGGCATACGCCAGCGGTGAAAGAAGCAATGAGTTACAGAAGATAACCCAGGACCGATTTAGGTTCGTACTACAGACCTTCGAATCTGTAGTTAAGCACTTAGCCGATGGGCCACATTCAAAAACCATGAAAGATAATTAATGCTTTTTATTTCTGAATTTATGTCTTTTGAATAATGAGAATATTTTTGGTTTCTCTCATCGTTTTCCACTTAAATACTTCTTCTGTAATTATTACACCTTGTGCAAATTTTGTAACCTTTATAAGGTACACTCCTGGAAATGGAAAAAAGAACACATTGACACCGGTGTGTCAGACCCACCATACTTGCTCCGGACACTGCGAGAGGGCTGTACAAGCAATGATCACACGCACGGCACAGCGGACACACCAGGAACCGCGGTGTTGGCCGTCGAATGGCGCTAGCTGCGCAGCATTTGTGCACCGCCGCCGTCAGTGTCAGCCAGTTTGCCGTGGCATACGGAGCTCCATCGCAGTCTTTAACACTGGTAGCATGCCGCGACAGCGTGGACGTGAACCGTATGTGCAGTTGACGGACTTTGAGCGAGGGCGTATAGTGGGCATGCGGGAGGCCGGGTGGACGTACCGCCGAATTGCTCAACACGTGAGGTCTCCACAGTACATCGATGTTGTCGCCAGTGGTCGGCGGAAGGTGCACGTGCCCGTCGACCTGGGACCAGACCGCAGCGACGCATGGATGCACGCCAAGACCGTAGGATCCTACGCAGTGCCGTAGGGGACCGCACCGCCACTTCCCAGCAAATTAGGGACACTGTTGCTCCTGGGGTATCGGCGAGGACCATTTGCAACCGTCTCCATGAAGCTGGGCTACGGTCCCGCACACCGTTAGGTCGTCTTCCGCTCATGCCCCAACATCGTGCAGCCCGCCTCCAGTGGTGTCGCGACAGGCATGAATGGAGGGACGAATGGAGACGTGTCGTCTTCAGCGATGAGAGTCGCTTCTGCCTTGGTGCCAATGATGGTCGTATGCGTGTTTGGCGCCGTGCAGTTGAGCGCCACAATCAGGACTGCATACGACCGAGGCACACAGGGCCAACACCCGCCATCATGGTGTGGGGAGCGATCTCCTACACTGGCCGTACACCTCTGGTGATCGTCGAGGGGACACTGAATAGTGCACGGTACATCCAAACCGTCATCGAACCCATCGTTCTACCATTCCTAGACCGGCAATGGAACTTGCTGTTCCAACAGGACAATGCACGTCCGCATGTATTCCGTGCCACCCAACGTGCTCTAGAAGGTGTAAGTCAACTACCCTGGCCAGCAAGATCTCCGGATCTGTCCCCCATTGAGCATGTTTGGGACTGGATGAAGCGTCGTCTCACGCGGTCTGCACGTCCAGCACGAACGCTGGTCCAACTGAGGCGCCAGGTGGAAATGGCATGGCAAGCCGTTCGACAGGACTACATCCAGCATCTCTACGATCGTCTCCATGGGAGAATAGCAGCCTGCATTGCTGCGAAAGGTGGATATACACTGTACTAGTGACGACATTGTGTATGCTCTGTTGCCTGTGTCTATGTGCCTGTGGTTCTGTCAGTGTGATCATGTGATGTATCTGACCCCAGGAATGTGTCAATAAAGTTTCCCCTTCCTGGGACAATGAATTCACGGTGTTCTTATTTCAATTTCCAGGAGTGTAGATATGAAAAATCACCTGAACGTACTCTTACTAGTTTGTTGTCAATGTCATGCGAAATTTGAATTTTTATTTCATGTGGATAGTTGTATGGTGCGGCAGAATCGAATGTCAAATACGTAAAAATGTGAAACAAGCAGCGAGAAATTAGGAAGGAAAACCGTACACATTTTTTAAAAAAATGCAATGGAAATCATAACTTTTTATAACTTAATGACCTATTTGATTTGACTACTGCAATCTAGTTTTCTCAGATAATCGTACCTAAAATTAATTTAACAGAGGGAAAAAGTAAACTTGTTTCATATAAAATAAAGCAAAGATTGCGTCTAGTATTTTTTTTCTTGTTGGCTTGCTCTGTTAAGTGCCTACGGAGAATTTAGTTAATTTTCTTGAATTGATTGAACATCTCCCCATTATCCCCCCCTTCCCCCCCACCCCCCCGCCACCATGAACCATGGACCTTGCCGTTGGTTGGGAGGCTTGAGTGCCTCAGCGATACAGATGGCCGTACTGTAGGTGCAACCACAACAGAGGAGTATCTGTTAAGAGGCCAGACAAACGTGTTGTTCCTAAAGAGGGGCGCCAGCCTTTTCAATAGTTGCAGGGGCAACAGTCTGGATGATTGACTGATCTGGCCTTGTAACAATAACCAAAACGGCCTTGCTGTGCTGCTACTGCGAACGGCTGAAAGCAAGGGGAAACTACAGCCGTAATTTTTCCCGAGGGCATGCAGTTTTACTGTATGGTGAAATGATGATGGCGTCCTCTTGGGTAAAATATTCCGGAGGTAAAATAGTCCCCCATTCGGATCTCCGGGCGGGGACTACTCAGGAGGACGTCGTTATCAGGAGAAAGGAAACTGGTGTTCTACGGATCGGAGCGTGGAATGTTAGATCCCTTAATCGAGCAGGTAGGTTAGAAAATTTAAAAACGGAAATGGATAGGTTAAAATTATAGTAGGAAATAGTGAAGTTCGCTGGCAGGAGAAATAAGACTTTTGGTCAGGCGAATACAGGGTTATAAATACAAAATCAAATAGGGGTTATGCAGGAGTAGGTTTAATAATGAATAAAAAATTGGAGTGCGGGTAAGCTACTACAATCAGCATAGTGAACGCATTATTGTGGCCAAGATAGACATGAAGCCCACGCCTACTACAGTAGTACACGTTTATATGCCAACTAGCTCTGCAGAGGATGAATAAATTGATGAAATGTATGATGAGGTAAAAGAAATTATTCTGGTAGTGAAGGGGAACGAAAATTTAATAGTCATGGGTGACTGGCATTCGAGAGTAGGAAAAGGGAGAGAAGGAAACATAGTAGTTGAATATGGATTGGGGGTAAGAAATGAAAGAGGAAGGGGTCTGGTAGAATTTTGCACAGAGCATAACTTAATCATAGCTAACACTTGGTTCAAGAATCATAAACGAAGGTTGTATACATGGAAGAAACCTGGAGATACTGACAGATTTCAGATAGATTACATAATGGTAAGACAGAGATTTAGGAACCAAGTATTAAATTGTAAGACATTTCCAGAGGCAGATATGGTCTCTGACCACAATCTATTGGTTATGAACTGTAGATTAAAACTGAAGAATTTAAGGAGATGGGACCTGGATAAACTGACTAAACCAGAGGTTGTACAGAGTTTCAGGGAGAGCATAAGGGATTAATTGATAGCAATGGGGGAAAGAAGTACAGTAGAAGAAGAATGGGTAGCTCTGAGGGATGAAGTAGTGAAGGCAGCAGAGGACCAAATAGGTAAAAAGACGAGGGCTGGTAGTAATCCTTGGGTAACAGAAGGAATATTGAATTTAATTGATGAAAGGAGAAAATATAAAAATGCAGTAAATAAAGCAGGCAAAAACGAATACAAACGTCTCAAAAATGAGATCGACAGGAAGTGCAAAATGGTTAAGCAGGGATGGCTATAGGAAAAATGTAAGGATGTAGAGGCTCATATCACTAGCGGGTAAGATTGATACTGCCTACAGGAAAATTAAAGAGACCTTTGGAGAAAAGAGAACCACTTGTATGAATATCAGGAGCTCCGATGGACACCCAGTTCTAACCAAAGAAGGGAAAGCAGAAAGGGGGAAGGAGTATATAGAGGGTCTATACAAGGGCGATGCACTTGAGGACAATATTATGGAAATGGATGAGACAGGCGAAATACCCTCAGACTTCAAGAAGAATATAATAATTCCAATCCCAAAGAAAGCAGGTGTTGACAGACGTGAAAATTACCGAACTATCCGTTTAATAAGTCATAGCTGCAAAATACTAACACGAGTTCTTTACAGACGAATGGAAAAACTGGTAGAAGCGGACCTCGGGGAAGAACAGTTTGGATTCCGTAGAAATACTGGAACACGTGAGGAAATACTGACCTTAAGACTTATCTTAGAAGAAAGATTAAGGAAAGGCCAACCTACGTTTCTAGCATTTGTAGACTTAGAGAAAGCTTTTGACAATGTTGACTGGAATACTCTCAAATTCTGAAGGTGGCAGGGGTAAAATACAGGGAGCGAAAGGCTATTTACAATTTGTACAGAAACCAAATGGCAGAGTCGAGAGTCATGAAAGGGAAGCAGTGGTTGGGAAGGGAGTGAGACAGGGTTGTAGCCTCTCCCCGATGTTATTCAATCTGTATATTGAGCAAGCAGAAAGGAAACAAAAGAAAATTTCGGATTAGGTATTAAAATCCATGGAGAAGAAATAAAAACTTTGAGGTTCGCCGATGACATTGTAATTCTGTCAGAGACAGCAAAGGCCTTGGAAGAGCAGTTGAACGGAATGGACAGTGGTTGAAAAGAGGATTTAAGATGAACGTCAACAAAATCAAAACGAGGATCATGGAATGTAGTCGAGTTAAGTCGAGCGATGCTCAGGGAATTAGATTAGGAAATGAGACACTTAAAGTAGTAAAGGAGTTTTGCTATTTGGGGAGCAAAATAACTGATGATGGTCGAAGTAGAGAAGATATAAAATGTAGACTGGCAATTGCAAGGAAAGCGTTTCTGAAGAAGAGAAATTTGTTAACATCGAGTATAGATTTAAGTGTCAGGAAGTCGTTTCTGAAAGTATTTGTATGGAGGGTAGCCATGTAGTGAAGTGAAACATGGACGATAAATAGTTTGGACAGGAAGAGAATAGAAGCTTTCGAAATGTGGTGCTACAGAAGAAAGCTGAAGATTAGATGGGTAGAATTGGGGAGAAGAGGAGTTTGTGGCACAACTTGACTAGAAGAAGTGGCCGGTTGGTGGGACATGTTTTGAGGCATCAAGGGATCACAAATTTAGCATTGGAGGGCAGCCTGGAGGTTAAAAATTGTAGAGGGAGACCAAGAGATGAATACACTAAGCAGATTCAGAAGGATGAAGGTTGCAGTAGGTACTGGGAGATGAAGAAACTTGCACAGGATAGGGTTGCATGGAGAGCTGCCCCAAATCAGTCTCAGTACTGAAGACCACAACTATGACAGCTAAGACTGGAAGTTTGTAGAATTTGAATGTTTAAATACTTATAATGTGCTGCTTTATAAAGAGCCACGTACATCATTTTAAAGTTTTTACTTATAAATACTTTTCTGAGATGCTCTGTGACAATCAGCTCGTAAATTACTTACTCATGCCAATATCTCTGACTACGAACGTATTTCAGATGTAGAGGTAAATCTGCAATTCAGAGAAGTGATCAGAGCTTTGTGCCAGTTTTCTTTATCCCTTTTTCTTACTTACTATGTTCCGAAGCCTTGGCAGGCAGTTAATCATACTTCATCGTAGTAGTTAGCGCTGTTTCCTCTCAACTGGTTCTAAAACTCCATGGGATTTTCAATTCCTAACGAGCTCCGCTACGACAAATTTCGGTGTACCACCACTGAAGCGCCCTATAAGGTACAAACGTCAACCGCAGTCGAGCAAAATGAAGCGGTTAAGTGAGGTAATTGGCAGTTAGCTTTACTAGCCTGGTAAACCTTAGAAAACGTGAAGAGCCAGTTGAGAGTAACATACCTTCATGAGCGAACTGAGTTGTTTTGAACATACGTTCTTTGAAGGACCTTGCGACGTAGTGGGAGAGGCGACTGGGAGAAGAATCTTCTGAAATAAGAATTGTGGCACCAGTAAGAATAGCAAATAAATAAATTTTACTTACTGTATGTATACAGCATAGTAGGAAGATTACCTGATAAAATGATAAAATTTGCAGTTCTCTCTCTCTCTCTCTCTCTCTCTCTCTCTCTCTCTCTCTCTCTCTCTCTTTGAGTCATCAGTCTTCTGGCTCGTGTGATGCGGCCCGCCACTAATTCCTCTCCTGTACGAACCTTTTTATCTCAGAGTAGCTCTAGCAAACCTACGTCTTCAGTTATTTCCTGGAAGTATTCCAATCTCTATTTCATCCTCTACAATTCCCTCTAGTACTATGGAAGTTATTCCTGATGTCTTAACAGATGTCCTGTCATCCTGTTCCTTCTTCTTGTCAGTGTTCTCCATATATTCCTTTCCTCGCCGATTCTCCGGAGAACCTCCTCATTCCTTACCTTATTAGCCCACCTAATTATCAACATTTTTCTGTAGTAGCACCTCTCAAATGCTTCGATTCTCATCTGTTCCTGTTTTACCATAGAGTATGTTTCACTACCATACAATGCTGTGCTGCAGACATAAATTCTCAGAAATTTCTTCCTCAAATTGAGGCTATGTTTCATACTAATAGAATTCTCTTGGCCAGAAATGTCCGTTTTTCTACTATAAGTCTCCTTTTTATGTCCTCCTTGTTCCGTCCGCCGTGCGTTACTTTGCTGCCGAAGTAGCAGAATTCCGTAACTTCGTTTGATTCTTTATTACGAATTATGATGTAAAGTAGCTCAGTGTTCTCATTTCTACTACTTCTTATTATTTTAATCTTCCTTCGATTCACTCTCACTCTATATTCTGTACACATTGGATTGTTCATTACATTCAGCAGAATCTTTTATTTCCGGCATTGCTTTTTCTATTACAGATTGAACAGTAGGGGCGAAAGACTACATCCCTATCTTATTATCGTTTTAATCCTAGCACTTCGTCCTCGGTCTTGCACTCTTATTGTTCCCTCTTAGCTCCTGTAAATATTATCTGTCTTTCCCTATGGTATACCCCTCTTTTTCTGAGTATTTTGTACGGTTCCCACAACTTAACATTGTCGAATTCTCTTTGCAGACCGACAAATCCTATGAACGTGCCTAGGTTCTTCTTTAGTTTTGCTTCCATTATCAGCGTCAGTGTCAGAATTGTCTCTCTGGTGCCTTTACTTTTCCTAAAGCCAAACTGTTCATCATCTAAGACATCCTTAGTTTTATTCTCCATGCTCCTGCACATTATTCTTGTCAGCTACTCGGATTCATAAGCTGCTAATTTGATTTTGCGATATTTCTCGCACTTGTCTGCTCTTGCAGTCTTCGGAATTGTGTGGATGACGTTTTTCCTAAGGTCAGATGGTATACCGTCAGTTTCATGCATTCTACACACTAACGTGAATTTTAGAAGTATTGGTGGAATGTTATATGTCTCTTCTGCCATATTCGATCTTAAGTCTCCCCAGAGTTCTTTTAAATTCCAATACTGGATCCTCTAGATCTTCTATATCAATTGTTTCTTCTTTCATCACATCATCAGACAAGTCAACTCCCTCCGTAGAGGCCTTCATAGTATTCTTTCCATCTATCCGCTCACTCCTCTACATTCAACAGTGGAGTTTCCAATGTACTCTTAATGTTGCCACTCCTCCTTTTAATTTCATCGAAGCTTGTTTTGACTTTCCTATATGCTAAGTCAGTTCTCCTGACAATCATTTCTTTTTCTATTTCTTCACATTTTTGACGTAGCCATTTTACCATAGCTTCCCTACACTTCCTATTTATTTCATTGTTAAGTGACTTGCATTCCTGTATTCCCTAATTTCCCAGAATATTTTTATACTTCCTACTTTCATCGATGAAAAGAAATATTTCTTTTGTTGCGCATGGTTTCTTCGCAGTTACCTTCTTTGTGCCTGTGTTTTTCTTTCCACCTTCTGTGATTCCGTTTTCAGAGATGTCCTCTCCCCTTAAACTGAAATGCCTACAAAGCTATTCATTATCGCATCACCTGTAGTACCAGAGAACTTCGAGTGCATTTCCTCAGTCTTTAGAAGTTCCGTAATCAACTTCTTTGAGCACTGATTCTTCCTGACTAGTGTGTTAAACTATAGCCTACTCTTCATCACTAGTGAACAGTGATCTGAGTCTGTATGTGCTCCAGGGTAGGCCTTACAATTCAGTAACTGGTTTCGTAATCTCTGCCTGACCATGATATAATCCAACTGAAGTCTTCCCTTATCTCCCGGCCTTTTCCAATATATCTCCTCCTCTTCTGATTCATGAACAGATTATTCGCTATTACTAGCTGAAATTTATTGTAGCACTCAATATTTCTTTGTCCACTCACATTTCTAGTGGCAAGCTTAAATGGTCCTGTAACCCTTTCTCTTTCTCCTTGTGTTCTAATGGTACCCAACATCATTTCGTCAGGTGTCTATGGTGAGGAGTGCAGTCTGGTAACTTTCATTCTCTGCAGAGCTTCCACACATGGATAAGACTATTGTGATGCAATATGCAGAACCAGCGACAACTTCAAAGACGCAATGGTGCCACTCTTGTGCAGCTTCAGGCGTTGTCGCTCTGATTTTATATCCATTTCTTGGTGCAAACCCGTTTTCTGACTTAAAATATGTGGCATAGATTTACTATCCCGCACTGCGACTGAATAAAATGTCCGTCCTCTCGGGCACTAATCGCATGAACTCGGTGAGATCCTGCATGCTAATGGTATGGCGCTCCTTAATCCATTTAATCTATAATCGTATGACAGTCTCGGGATCCCAATCAACACAAGCAGCAACATCTCCGAACGATAAACCTCAGTCTCGATAGGCCTTAATTCTGCCGCTCTATTGAATTCCAACAGATGCTGGTAGATGTTTCCTCTTTTTACATGATTCATAATACATGGTCCAGTCACATTAATGTGGCCACCGCCTATGTTCGACGTCATCGTACAATAGCCACTCACAGACTGCAGATGCCAGCACTATCATTGGAGAGTATATAGATCGTGTCACCGGGACGCGGAAAACTGTGCGGTCATTGTCGTAATGTGGAAACGGAATAGTGTATCTGACATGCAAAAGGGCATGATCATTGGCTTTTGGGCCAACAGAGGAAGCATTTCCGAAATGGCTAAGTTTGTAAACTGTTTACGTGCCGCCGTGGTTAAAGTATACCTTGCATGACAAAATGCCGCTTTCAAAAACCACTGCCGAGGCAATTGTGATGCAACAGTGGCCATAGATGAACTGAGGGAACGGCGGCAGATGTGCAGGCGAATAGACGTGCAGCTATTGAGCAACTGATCGTCCATATGAACCTCAATGCCACCAAAGGTGTCTTCTCAACAACCGCTCAGCAACACTGGTGCACATGGGCGTCTGCAGCTGTAGCCTGGTTCACGCACCCATGCTGACTGCAGTTCATCAGCAACGGAAATTGGAATCTGAATACCAATGCCGCAACGGGACGTCCCCTGAGTGGCGACAGATGGCCTTTCCAGATGAATCACGTTTTATGCTCCATCGAACAGACGGCATTTGGTGTGTACGATTCTGCATCAGTCGTCAGAAGGGACCAGGCTGGAGAAGAGGGCATAAGGTATGCGGAATTTTTTCTTAGCATCCTTGGATGATCTCGTCATTCTGGAAGGTACAATGGATCAAAATAAGTATGCACCTGTCATGGGGGGGAGGGGGGGCAACGGCCTTGCCGCAATGGATACACCAATTCCCGTGCAATCACCGAAGTTAAGCACTGTCGGGCGTTGTGGGCACTTGGGTGGGTGACCATCCAGGCCGCCATGCGCTGTTGCCATTTTTAGGGGTGCACTCAGCCTCGTGATGCCAATTGAGGAGATACTCGACCGATTAGTAGCGGCTTCGGTCAAGAATACCATCATAACGACTGGGAGAGCAGTGTGCTGACCCCACGCCCCTCCTATCCGCATCCTCCACTGAGGATGACATGGCGGTCGGATGGCCCCGACAGGCCACTCGTGGTCTGAAGACGGTGTGCTTTTTTTTATCTGTCATGGAGGACCATATCCACGTCTATGTGCAGTTTGTTTTTCCTCGACACGATGGTATCTACCAGCAGGACAATGCACTGCAGCGTGTCACACAGCTCAGAGATTACGTGCTTAATTCGAAGAGCGCCAGTGTGAGTTTACTGTACTCCCGTGGACACCAAACCCAGCTCATTTAAACCCAATCGAGAATGTATGGAGACACATCGATCGGGCTGTTCACGCCGTGGATCCTAAACAGAGACGCCTAGTGCCACTAGCACTGGAGTCATCATGGCTCCACATCCCTGTTGGTACTATCTGGAATCTTACTGACTCTTCTGCTGCACGTTCGCGCTGAAAAAGGTGATTTCTCAGGCTTCTGACAGGTGTTCACATTAATGTGACTGGACCACGTACGATCGTCATACAAACAAATAACATTCAGTGAGATTTCTGAATGAGGAATGTGCTGCGTAATCTTTCCATAGATACTGAATGTACTTGTGTTGCTGCGGTTGTGCTGAAATGCTTATCGTTTCCATATTCATGCATACAGAGTATTTTAATCTTATTTGCGATTTAAATGGACGGTAGTGTTGTTCGGAAGTTAGAAACAGAGTTAGTGGGTAGACTCGGTGCCCAAAAGAAATATCGACAATGCTTTGTATGTTGTGAGGGAAGATAAGCTGATCGGTTTTCAAGAAGGAACCCATAACCAGAAACGCACGACTTGGGCGCTGGCAAGTGCCAAAACCTGGGAACGAACTATTGTATCTGTTTGTTCCGTTTTTTTTTTTTTTTTTTTTTTTTTTTTTGTGTGTGTGTCTGAATACGGAAGGTATGAAAACCTTTAGGGATTTGTGTACTTGAGGTGGACGATCTGAGCCTAGTAACATTGGTGCGCATGCACTACATTCCTCCACACGCCTTGCGTGTGCATCCTACTCCGGACCTTGTGTGGTGTGCTAGACAGATGTAACGTTGTCGGTAGCAGTGCGACATGTACCAGGACACAGTTGCGGAAATTACCGACATGGGCCAGCATGCGGCAGAGCGGATTGCAGTGGTAACGCTGCTGCAAGACTGCTTGCGGAACATTTTCCAAACAGACATATCCCACATCATACCACGTCCGCGCCCATCGAGAGACGACTGAGAGCAGCTGGAAAGTAGCACATAGGTATTTTCTGCCTAAGGTGGATCTGTTTTACAGTAAGGTAGTAGCTCTTTGTGCTTGGTACTTGCGAATTCTCTTCCCAGTCTACTGTTCGTTCTCTGGTAGGTGCCAAAACGTGAAACGGACCATCCACGATCAGCTCTAACACTACAATTGGAAGAGGACGTGCTGACAATGTTCGAAGAGGACCTAGCCACCAGCACCTGGCAAGCGTCACCGGTAAAAGTGAGGTGGGGCGTATGGTCCACCAACATCGGCTCCATCTCTACCATGTGCTGAAAGTCAAGGAATTACGGGAGTAGGACTACCCATGACGGGTAAGTTTGCATAGTGGTATTTACAATAATGCATACTTCAGTCGCAATTCTTGAGCTTCGTGCTATTAGCGAATGAATTTCTTACGTTTACTAGAGACGATATATGAAACTTGCAGAACATGTATGTTTGGGCCGACGAAATTCCGCGTGCGCTGGTGATTTCGAGATAACTGGTGACCATATAATTGGACCATATCTACTTCCAAACAGACTAACAGGACCATATTCCTCATACTTATTAGAGATGTTTTCCCTACCCTATTGGATGTACTACCGGCAGATGTTCGGATGGAGATATGGCTGCTACACGACAGAGCTCCACCACACTTTGATGTTGACGTGCGGAATTACCTAACGTAGCATATACCGATCGATGAACTGGTAGAGGTGGACAAGTTTCACGACCAGTACGGTCGCAGATCTGACACCTCTCGAGTATCTTCTGTGGCATAATATAAAGGGTATGGTGTATGGTACACCAGTAACTTCAACAGAGGACCTTATTTCTCGAGTCAACGGAGCGATTGAAATATTTTTTAGGTTAGAAGGCCTCGGGAAAGTACGGAGTGGGCTGCAATCTCAAAGGGTGCATGACAAATACAGGACGTGCTTGGATCAAGGAACAGTCAGAACTGTAGTTGTAAATTGTTGTAGTTGCGCTGGGTAAGTCCCTAAGCTTCAAGCGCTAATAGAAAGCACAGAAGCTGGAATCGTTATAGGTACAAAAGCTGACTAAAGCCTGAAATAAGTTCTGCAGAAAATTTTACAAAGTCTCAGACGGTGTTCAAGAAAGATAGATTAGGCAGAATTGGTTGTGGAGTGTTGTGTCTGTCAGTAGTGGTTTACCTTGTAGTGAAGTCGAAGTAGATACTCCGTGCGAATTGGTGTGGGCGGAGGTTATACTTAACAGCCGAACTAAGTTAATAATTGGCACCTTCTACCGACCCCCAGACTCCGATGATATAGTTACTGAACAGTTCAGGGAAAATTTGAGTCTCGTAACAAATAAATACCCCACTCATACGGTTATAGTTGGTGGGGACTTCAACCTTCCCTAGATATGTTGGCAAAAATACTTGTTCAGAACCGGTGGTAGGCAGAAAACATCTTCCGAGATTGTCCTAAATGCTTTCTCCGAAAATTATTTCGAGCAGTTAGTCGACGAAACCACGCGAATTGTAAATGGTTGCGAAAACACACTTGACCTCTTAGCCACAAACAATCCAGAGCTAATAGAAATGGTTCAAATGGCTCTGAGCATTATGGGACTTAACTTCTGAGGTCATCAGTCCCCTAGAACTTAGAACTACTTAAACCTAACTAACCTAAGGACATCACACATATCCATGCCCGAGGCAGGATTCGAACCTGTGACCGTAGTGGTCGCACGGTTCCACACTGTAGCGCCTAGAACCGCTAGGCCAACCGGCCGGCAGACCTAATAGAGAGCATCATGACTGATACAGGGATTAGCGATCACAAGGTCGTTGTAGCTAGGCTCAGTACCGTTTCTTCCAAATCCATCAGAAACAAACGCAAAATAATTTTATTTTAAAGAAGTGGATAAAGTGTCACTAGAAGCCTTCCTAACAGACAATCTCCATTCCTTCCGAACTGACTATGCAAATGTAGATGAAATGTGGCTCAAAATCAAAGATATAGTAGCAATAGCAATTGAGAGATTCATACCTCATAAATTGGTAAGAGATGGAACTGATCCCCCATGGTACACAAAACAGGTCCGAACGCTGTTGCAAAGGCAACGGAAAAAGCATGCGAAGTTCAGAAGAACGCGAAATCCCGAAGATTGGCTAAAATTTACAGAAGCGCGGCATTTGGCACGGCCTTCAATGCGAGATGCCTTTAATGGGTTCCACAACGAAACATTGTCTCGAAATTTAGTAGAAAATCCAAAGACATTCTGGTCGTATGTAAAAACACAAGCCGCAAGACGCAATCAATACCTTCGCTGCGCAGTGCCGATGGTACTGTTACCGACAACTGTGCCGCTAAAGCGGAATTATTGAACGCAGTTCTCCGAAATTCCTTCACCAGGGAAGACGAATGGAATATTCCAGAATTTGAAACACGAACAGCTGCTAGCATGAGTTTCTTAGAAGAAGATACCTTAGGGTTTGCGAAGCAACTCAAATCGCTTGATACGGGCAAGTCTTCAGGGCCAGATTGTATACCGATTAGGTTACTTTCAGATTACGCTGATACAATAGCTCCCTACTTAGCAATAATAAAAAACCGTTCGCTCACCGATATATCTGTACCTACAGATTGGAAAATTGCGCAGGATAGTAGGAGTAATCCATCGAACTGCAGACCTATGTCATTGACGTCGGTTTGCAGTAGGGTTTTGGAGCATATACTGTATTCAAACAGTATGAATCACCTCGAAGGGAACGATCTATTGATACGTAATCAGCATGGTTTTAGGAAACATCGTTCTTGTGCAACGCAGCTAGCTCTTTATTCGCACGAGTTGATTCCGTATTTCTAGATTTCCGGAAAGCTTTTGACACCGTTTCTCACAAGCGGCTTCTAATCAAGCTGCGGGCCAATGGGGTATCGTCTCAGTTGTGCGACTTGGATTCGTGATTTCCTGTCAGGAAGGTCGCAGTTCGTAGTAATAGACGGCAAATCATCGAGTAAAACTGAAGAGATATCAGGTGTTCCCCAGGGAAGTGTCCTGGGACCTTTGCTGTTCCTGATCTATATAAATGACCTGGGTGACAATCTGAACAGTTCTCTTACGTTGTTCGCAGATGATGCTGTAATTTACCGTCTAGTAAGGTCATCCGAAGACCAGTATCAGTTGCAAAGCGATTTATAAAAGATTGCTGTATGGTGCCGCAGTTGGCAGTTGACGCTATATAACGAAAAGTGTGAGGTGATCTACATGAGTTCCAAAAGAATTCCGTTGGAATTCGATTACTCGATAAATAGTACAATTCTCAAGGCTGTCAATTCAACTAAGTACTTGGGTGTTAAAATTACGAACAACTTCAATTGGAAAGACCACATAGATAATATTGTGGGGAAGGCGAGCCGCCCGCATCTCGTGGTCGCGCAGTAGCGTTCTCGCTTCCCGCGCCCGGGTTCTCGGGTTCGATTCCCGGTGGGGTCAGGGATTTCCTTGCCTCGTGATGGCTGGGTGTTGTGTGTTGTCCTTAGGTTAGTTAGGTTTAAGTAGTTCTAAGTTGTAGGGGACTGATGACCATAGATGTTAAGTCCCATAGTGCTCAGAGCCATTTGAACCATTTGAAGGCGAGCCAAAGGTTGCGTTTCATTGGCAGGACACTTAGAAGATGCAACAAGTCCACTAACGAGACAGCTTACACTACACTCGTTTGTCCTGTGTTAGAATATTGCTGCGCGGTGTGGGATACTTACCAGGTGGGATTGACGGAGGACATTGAAAGGGTGCAAAAAAGGGCAGCTCGTTTTGTATTTTCACGTAATAGGGGAGAGAGTGTGGCAGATATGATACGCGAGTTGCGATGGAAGTCATTAAAGCAAAGACGTTTTTCGTCACCAACTTTCTCTTCCGAATGCGAAAATATTTTGTTGAGCCCACCCTACATAGGTAGGAATGATCATCAAAATAAAATAAGAGAAATCAGAGCTCGAACAGAAAGGTTTAGGTGTTGCAAAAACAGACATAATGTCTTATGGGACAACAGCAATCAGTGAAATTATAATGTTACTTAAAAACCGTCTTGATTGCAAATATTTTTATGGATGAAGTCATTAAGCCATTCTAACACAGACGACATGATGTTACTTTTCCGTTGAACGGTTACCTATACAGTATGAATAAAAATATTTGCAATCAAGACGGTTTTTAAGTAACATTATAGTTTAGGTGTTGGTTTTTCCCGCGCGCTGTTCGGGAGTGGAATGGTAGAGAGATAGTATGATTGTGGTTCGATGAACCCTCTGACAAGCACTTAAATGTGAATTGCGGAGTAATCATGTAGATGTAGATGCAGATGTAGACAACAGCACATATTGGCTCGTTTACGTGAGGCTCAGCATCACCGATTTAGGCTCGTCATTTATGTAGAAGGTACGCAGTTTGTAGCCCGTTTGTAATGTAGACAGTGCGATAGTGCAATGTGCTACTCGTGTAGAGTTTATCGTCGTAATGTGGAACGCACACGCATTTCAGACTTCGACGCTCTTCAGCGCCGATACCGTGCGTTTCCGGATATGGGTTCCTTCTTGAAAAATGATCTTCCCACAGAACATACCAGGCGTTGTCAGTGTCTCTCCTTTCTTTTGTCTTTTTTTTTTTTTTACATTCTGTGTAAGAAGCTCGAGTCTGACTGTCATCGAGCGCTCACTCCGTTACCTGCTCTGTACCTCTCTCTTTGTGAAAGGTACCAGTATTACGTCTCCTTGTACTGTTACCGGAACAGTATGTGACATATTTGCTTAGTGGCCATCGCAACGACTGGATGAAGTCATTAAGCCATTCCAACACAGACGACATGATGTTACTTTTCCGTAGAACGGTTACCTATTCAGTATTTATTTCATGAAGTCCTCGGTACACTACTCGCAGTTTGGGAAGAAACGTTAATGCAGTTATGTTTATCAGACCGGACAGTAAAACTTCATTTTTTATGTAATCTATATAGGATGTTTCGGAGTACGTATTACAGGCTTCCGTGTGTTATAGTAGGGACTGAGTAGATAAAGTTTTGATAAGGAACCCATGTCTGCAAGTGTACCGTTTTTATGTAACAAGTATGAAAATCGAATCACTTCAATTTTTAACATGATATTCTACCATGAAAAAGGACTCTTCCGCCCGTCGAGGTAAAATGAGCGCATGAAGAGCACAGTGAGTCTCCGTATCATCATTTTCAAAGTGAATCAGCTCCGAACGGTTTCATAGAAACGAAGCAGTGCAGTACTGCCTACGAACATTATATTGCATCGGATGGAGGAATATGGAGAGAAGAGAGACCATATGAACCTCACTCCACGATCTTAGCGAAGTAAGTTGAATACCACCGAACAGGCATGTTGAGTTGGGCACGGCTTGCTTTTGCTGTCAAAAGATGCTGCTGTCCGTCGACTGGAAGCAGCATACCTTTTTCACTTGTAATGAAGACATGTCGCACATCGTTATTGTTACTTTTCTGAGGGTAGTTAAGCTTCCTTTCTTTTACTTCTCGTGTTTGAAAAGAACAATATGTATGGTTATTACAATACTATAAGTGTGTCTGTAACCACTAAGGGCTGAATTTCCCATTTATTCCTGCCTTCACTCACACTGACGGTGTGTTTCTAATTCCTATATCTTGTGTAACATGTTAGTGCCACTGCAATACTGTAACTTGCTGCTTTTAATGTGGTAACTAAAGTAAAAATTAAGTACGGTAGTACATGTGTCATTACGATTCAACCATGAGAGCGACGAATTACAGTAGCATTCTGAGGAATATTTCACTCTTTATTGCGACCTCACGGATGATTTATGCATAAACTTTGAACTGATTTAGTTATTCTAATTATACGCAAAATTTTAACGACGAAAAATGGTACTGATGTGATTTTACATACCTAATACTTGTTTCACCATCATTGTCCTTACTAAAGCAAACAAGTTGCGCAATATAAATACCGATAAGCATTTGTTAAAACTGGCAACTAACAGAACATTTATAGGTGGAATTTTTAAAGGCAAGTTTGACTGGCCCCTGCCTCACTTTTAAGTACAAGCCTTGAAATTCCGACAAGAAAAGTATACAATTGAAAATTACACAGATACACAGGGAAAATATCAGTTTTGAAGTACTGCCGGCCGCTGTGACCGAGCGGTTCTAGACGCTTCAGTCCGCAACTGCACTGCTGCTACGGTCGCAGGTTCTAATCTTGCCTCGGGCATGGATGTGCGTGATGTCCTTAGGTGATGTAGTTCTAAGTCTAGAGGAGTGATGACCCCGTATGTTAAGTCCCATAGTGCTTAGAGCCATTTGAACCATTTTTGAATACTTCAGAAAGAATCGTGTAATTGTGTATTAGGAGCTTCGAAATTACAATAGCCTTGAAGTGACAACTGTAGTTATTCAGATTAGTCAGTTAACTTAATTTTTTTAATTAATGAAAGCATTATTCGGAATATTTTGGAAGTAACTACATTCAGCTCTAGTGTGCCATGTTTTATGACAGTCGGCCTTTATTTACGGTCGAGTCACATTAACCTAACCACCACCTATGCTCGAAGTAAACGTGCAGTAGCCACTGACAGACGGCAGGTAGCAACGCTAGCACTGGAGGATACAAAAAGCGCGTCAGGGGGACGCGGAAAACAGTGCAGTCGTTGACGTAACGGGTAAACGGAGCGATTTATCGAACATCAAAAAGAGTATGATCATTGACTCTCGGGTCAAGGGTGAAAATATTTCTGAAACGACTAAGTCTGTAAACTTTCGAGTAATGAAGTGGTTTAGGTATACGGTGCACGGCAAAACAGTGCTGCCCAAGACCGGGGCCGAGGCAACCGTGGTGCACTATGGGCCGTAGGTGACTGGGATGAGCGACGGCCGCGGAGACGTGTACAGGCGAATAGACGTGCAACTTTTGAGCAACTGATCGCCCAGATGAACTAAGAAAGGTTGCAATTTGCATGTCAGTAGTGCAGCTGGACGTCCTCTGAGTGGCCTTCGCCGTTGAAACACGTTTCATGCTCCATTGGCGTGAAACTTCTGAAAGGAAACAGCCTGCAACAATCGTTCGGAGGGTCCAGGTCGGAGGAGTGAACGTTATGGTCTGGGGAATGTTCACGTGGCATTCCCTGTGTGTTCTCATCATTCCGAAAGACAATGGATCAATGCAACTTCCAGCAGTAAAATACAAGGTGTCACGCAGCTCGTAGTGTACGTGAGTGGTTCGAAGGGCTTTAAGATGATTTTACCGTCCTCCCCTGACAACCAAATTCCCAGGATTTAAACCGAATAGAAAATCTGCGGGACCGTCTCGGTCAGGCTTTTCGCGCCATGGATCCTAAACAGAGAAATCTACCGCAGCTGGCCACGGCGCAGTAGTCGGCATGGTTCAGCATCGCTGTCGGTACCTTCCAGAACCTTACTGACTCTTTTCCAGCACGTCTCGCAATGGTGCGCGCTGTTGAAGGTGGCCGTTCAGGCTTTTGACAGGAGGTCACATTAATGCGACTGGACAGTTTAGTTGCAGTCGAATGATTCTCAGACACTAATATTAACTTCATATTCTGGCAGGAGCCCCCTTTCTGGTCCGTAACCAGCTATCGAAGCGGAGCACGTAACAATCCGAACCACCGCTACAGCAGCCCGCTGCACTGGAACAGAGGGCTACGCCAGATGTACTTTAGTCCACAACTGCAGAATTACGTAGATGGCTGGCCTACATTCCCAATGGCTACGTACCACGGCCTGCCTCAGGCCCATGTCGGAATAGTATGCTGTCTGAAGTTAGCTATATAATTCAGACTAACGTCCCATTGCTAAAAGATGAAACATTTTTACAGCATTTACAGAAACCATACCTCAGCTACAAGAGCCGAAGGGCATGAAAGGGAAGCAGTGGTTGAATAGGATGTGAGACAGGATTGTAGCTTATCCCCAATGTTATTCAGCCTGTGAAGAAGCAAGCTAAGAAACGCAGGGAGAAATTTAAAAATGGAATTAAAGTTCAGGGAGAAGAAGTAAATTTTTTTCTGTTTTCCGATGACACTGTAATTCTGTCATACACAGTAAGGAAACTGGAACTGCAGTTGACCGGAGTGGACAGTGTCTTGAAAGGCGGATGTAAGATGAAAACTAACATAAGCGAAGCAAGGTTGCTGGAACGTACTCGAATTAAATCAGACGATGCTGAAAGGATTAGATTAGGAAATGAGACACGAAAAGGAATCGATGAGTTTTGCTATTTTGGCACTAAGAAAATTTTCTATGGCCAAAGCAGAGGGTGTATAACATGTAGAATGGAAGCAGCAAGAAAAGTGTTTTTGGATAAATTTGTAAACATCAAATTTAAGTGTTAGGAAGAATTTTCTGGTGGTATTTGAAGTGTACCTTTGTAAGGAAGTGAAAAGTGGCTCATAAGCAGTTATACAAGAAGAAAATGGAAGCTTCTGAAATATTTCGCTACAGAAGAATGGTGAAAATTAGATGGTTAGGTCACGTAACTAATAAGGAGATACTGTAAAAAATTAGGAACAAAAGAAATTCATATGACACACTCTAAGACATCAAGGAATCGTCAGTTGAGTATTGGAGGGGTAAAAATTGGAGAGATCAAGAGACGACTGCAGTAATCAGGTTCAAATGGATACAGGCTGCAGTAATTAGGAGATGAATAGGCTTGTGCAAGACAGAGTAGCGTGGAGAGATGCATCTAACTAGCCTTCGGACTGAAGACCATCACAACAATTGCAACAATAACTTGAAAAGCTCGACTCATCATCTAGTGGGTGGACAAGGCCACCTTTCCCAGATGCACGACATTAGCTCTGCTAGCTACAACAATTATTGTGTTCTTCTGAGTTAAACCTTGAATGATATGTTACAGCTCGTGGCGTACAAGCGTGTCCATGAGCCTACGCGCTTATTAAACCAACCAATGAGAAATACGCAGCGTCTCTATTTGCTAAAGCATTCATGTCTGGTAATGGTCACAGACTGAGGAGACTACGTATCTATCGAACAAGGGTGAATGACTTACACTGACTTGGCATACTTCCAATTAAAATTTGAGCGCAATTAGATGCGGACTTAAAAAGATACATCTGACTAACTAGGACAATATTTCGTACTGAAGTCAGGAGCGGCTCGTAACCACAATGGTCGAAATTATCTCGCAACATGAGGAACCTCACTCATCACGATCCGTTTTCAGACCCACGTCTACTACAACGTTTGTACTTCCATTGCTGTGCACAGAAAAAGAGCGATATGCACTAATACAGACGGTGGTAGTATCGCCTACACGAGGTAAAAATGACAGTGCGTTGCAGAACTGCTATTTATACTCATGTGACTCGTGTGAAATGGTTTCCGACGTCATTATGGCCGCACGACGGAAATTACCAGGCTTTGAACGCCGACTGGTAGTTGGAGCTAGACGTATGGAACATTCAATATCGGAAATCGTTAGAGAATTCAGTATTCCGTGATCCACAGTGTCAGGAGTGCGCCGAGAATACCAAATTTCAGGAATTACCTCACCACGGACAACGCAATGGCCGACGTCTTTCACTTAACGACCGAGATCGGGGGATATTGCGTAGTGTTGTCAGTGCTAACAGACAAGCAATACTGCGTGAAATAACAGCAGAAATCAATATGGGATGTACGACGAACGTATCCGTTTGCACAGTGAGGCGAAATTTGGCGTTAATGGGCTACGGCATCAGACGACCTACATAAGTGCCTTTGCTAACAGCACGACATTGCCTGAAGCGCCTCTCCTGAGCTCGTGACCATATCGGTTGGTCCCTAGAGAAGTGGAAAACCGTGACCTAGTCATTTCAGTTCGTCATAGTTGTGGTAGTGTTAGAGTGCGGCGCAGATCCCACGAAGCCTTGGAGCCAAGTTGACAACAACGCACTGTGCAAGCTACCAAGCTGGTGGTGGCTCTATATTGTGTGTCCTGTGTTTAGATGGAATGGACTGCGTCTTCTGATCCAGCTGCCGATCATTAAATTGAAATAACTATGTTCGGCTACTTGGAGACTATTTGCAGCCATTCATGGACTTCATGTTGCCAAACAACAATGGAATTTTTATATATGACAAAACAACTTGTAAATGGTCCCCATTTGTTCGCGATTGGTTCGAAGAAGATTCTTAATAATTCGAGCGGCCATCCAGATCACCTGACGTGAATCCCATGGAACATTTATGGGACATAATCGAGACGTCAGTTCGTGCATAAAATCCTGCACCGGTAATACTTTCGCAATTATGGGCGGCTATAGAAGCATCATGGCTCAATATTTCTACAGAGAATTCCAAGGACTTGTTGAGTCCATCTCAAGCTGCTGCAGTACGCCGGACAAAAGGAGGTCCGATCGATATTGGGAGGTATCCCATGACTTTTGTCGACTCACTGCATATTTACACGTATTTCAGACTTCGCTATTGATTATGCAGCTACTCAGAAGGACACAAAAGTTGTTGTAGCTAGCAGAGCTAATACAGTGCATCTGGGAAAGGTGGCCTTGTCCACCCGCTAGATGATGAGTCGAGCTTTCCAAGTTATTGTTGCAGTTGTTGTTGTGGTCTTCATTCCGAAGACTAGCTATGTGCATCTCTCCCCACTACTCACCTGTCCATCTCCGAATTACTGCAGCTTACATTGCATATTGCAAATAGTATTCGTTTTGCAACTAGATGTTGGTGCGGTTATATATATCCATGGATAGCCCTGCAGATACACTATCTCATCAAAAGCATCTGGGCATCTATTATTGGGTATTAATATGGTGAATTTCCAACATTTATGATAGTTTGAACTCTACTGGGGAATTTTTCAGTGAGGCGTCGAAACAATTGTGGAGGAAAGGCAGACCATTCATCCTTAAGAACAGGAACCAGAGACGATAGTGAGGTTGGACACTGGGGTCTGGGGCGAAGTAGACGTTCTAACTCATCGCATTCCATTGATATTAAGTCGAGATACTGGGCAGGCCGTCCATTTCAGAAATGTTATTGCCCACAAATACACTGACACTGCTTCATGACGGGATGTATTGTCAAGCTGGCATAAACAGTCATCGTCTCCGAATGTCGCTCTACTTTACGCAGCGCCCAGTGGTGTGCAATGAATTCATAACGTTCTGAAATTATCAGTTTACCAGGCAATAAGGGAACCACATGGTAATCAAGAAAAACAACCCCATATCGTAACACTATCTCCTCCGTCATTCATTACTGGAACTACACATAATGCCAGAAACTGACCTCACGCATTCACCAAATCCACACCCTCCCATTGGATTGTCATAGGGCACAGAGTGATTCATCACCGCAAAACCCTCGTTTCCGGTTATTCACCGACCAGCAGTGTGGTTCTTTACACCAACTCAAACATCGCTTATCAGTGACTACAGAAACGTGTGCCTCATGTGTAGCTGCTTGACCACTGTATCTAATCCATTTTAACTCCCTTCGTACAGTAATTATGGTAGCCGGACTGCTGGTAGCGCTTTGTAGCTCAAGAGTGATGTCTTGTTTTAGCTATGGTTGTTCCTTCGCGTTTCCACCTCACAGTCACATAGCAACACTCGACTTGGGCAGTTTTAGAAGGGTAGAAATGTTCGATTTCTTATTCAGGTGACATCCAATACCCACTCCACTTTCTAAAACATCCAGGTCTCCCCACCGACCCATTTCTGCTGTTGTCGCTTCTCTGCTGACAATACAGCGCCGGTCGTGACTTCTTAAGGTTTCTTGCCTTGGTGGGTCGTAGGTGAAGCAGCCTATACTGCTGTTCCTACAGCTGCCTATGAATTTTTCTTTCTTCTCATTTACGGATTTCCTTCTTGGTGTCACTGATATTGGGGTTCTTGCTTCTTTTACTGCTGGTACGTGTTCGCTACTCGTGCAGCAGGTCCGGCCAGCGTGTGGTCGGTCGCCAGTGGACTTTGTTTCTAAGGCCACTGACGAGTTGATTGTCGGATTCTCTCGTTCCGCGTAGAAACTTGTAGTTATTTGCCGGAAGCGCAAGCTGGTGTAGTTCCCTCGTGAGGAAATCACGTGGCAAGTGCAGTGCAAGCCTGAGGGCTTTGTTCTGCACGGTGTGTGGCAGCTTCACTGATGTGTCGGCCGCGTTTCCCAAGACTACGGCAGCGTATGCCAACAGTGGCCTGATGAGTGTTAGGTACATCGTCCTGCCGCTGTCTGGAGGTAGTGTTGACTCAGGGTTCAGCAGCGGATATAGAAGGCGCAACCTGGCCAGCGCTTTTGCCCGCACCTCCTGAATGTGCGCCTTCCACGTCAGGCGCCTGACTGGTGCGTGACCATGAGATGGAGCCACCCATGATCTGCACCGGCCTCACACCCGCTGGCACCTTCTTCCGCGTGAAAATCACCGACTGGCTCTCGCCTGCGTTGAATTTGAGCCGCCATTTGGTGGCTCAACCTCCAATCTCGTCGCAAGCGAGCTGCAGGCGGCAACGCAGCAGTCAGACGTTCATACTTCTCGCGAACAGCCCGTCGTCGTCCGCATAAAGTGCCAGGTGTATCCTTGGGACGTCACCAATGCAGAGACAGATAGCAGGGGACCGCGGACGGACCCCTGTGGTGCTCCCGCTCGGATCTGCTGACAGTACGATTCTCACGACGTCCTTTTATACTGGCAGGTCTGCCTCTCATGACATCTAGTGCTCAATTCCGTATTACGTAGAAGTGTGCGGATACTTTTGATCAGATAGTGTATCTCCAGTAATAATTTCTTTGTGTATAAACGCCTGCACTAATGCATTTTGTATATGGTGGTGAATTTGCGGATGGCCACAATAAAAATTAGCTTGTGGTTGAAAATGAAAGGACAAAGTCAATATAAGAATATCATGCTCAAAAATAATGTTGATACAAAATCAGAAGATCCATCAACATTTCGCTTAAACATTTGTGCAAGTACATAGTGGAACGCTTATTACATTAAGAAGTGTAGCACGTTGAAATGATTAAACACAATAATGAAATAACGTACACTTCATTAACGAGAGTAACACTTAATACTACGTGGTGATGATAACTTGTAATATGATTTCATCTGACTTCCCAATTTTCCGAAAATGTAAAAAAAAAAAAAATTACGAGATCCATTTCAGTAGCTACAACAGGAAGTTGTAAACAGACTGTGTTATATCTAAATGTGATCATGATTCGCTTCTACTCTGTCAGTCTGTGGAGCGCATTTTACTACGTTTGACTCCAGGAAATTAAAAGCTACAGGCAGACGATAAAAGTCTCTATGAAACTGTTTGAAATTTGAATGCCATTGAATAGTAGTTAGCATTCAGTAGTAGACCGACGGTAAGGACATTAACTTCCGATCAGTGAAGTATTCTGTCTTTCTATTCAGAACATATTAGCCCGCAGCCCTTGGTCGTTAGAGAGATATCCCAGTTAGAAATTGAATTAAGATAGAACATGTGATGTTTCTCTTGAAATCGGTTCCGATACCTTTTGCATTGTTTATAAGTTTATAGGCATCTGACTTGTAGGAAGCTTGACGGGAAATTACATATTCCGAAGATATTTACCATAATTTCTTTTCTGTCTTTTTTACGTTCATAAAAGAGTTCCCTCGAAGCTATGAAATATTTTTCTCATAAATGCGGAGGTTCGGTTGACAGTTCTGAGTAGCGGACAGTATTGATTACTTTCATTTCTAGAACCAAATTTTTAAATCAGAGATGACTATCGTTCAATGACGATCTTACAATACGTTCAGCGATATCAGAGTATAATATTTTTAGACAACACCTGTATCTATCTCTTCCTTCCCACTCTCTCTGTTTCTTCATCTCCTCTTCCCCATCTCTTTATCCAGTTCCTCCACTCCCTTCTCTGATCATATATTCCTCTTCCCTTCATCTGATAATATTCTCATCCCCTCTCTCTTCCCATCTCTACCTCAATCTCTTCCTTTGCTACCTCCCCACGATCTCTCTACAACTTCCATCTGCTCATGTACCTCGTCCCATCCCTCTCTCTATTTTTCTCCTCTCCCTCATTTTGTCCATCCCCTCCTCTATCCATCTAAACCTGTCCCCATCATTTTGTCCAGTCTCACCTCTATCCATTTAAACCTCTCTCCAGTCACACTCATCATCATGTGTAGCACCTGCAATACATTTCAATGGAGCAGGCTAATACTACTCCCACAGTACACCTATCATACGTCATGTATTTGTCCCTGACAACAGGTCGCCATTCATTGGAGGTCAACAAAGCAGGCCAATCTTACTCCAACACAAAACACCTGTCATACAAGGCAGCGTTCATGTCAGTGCCAGGAAAACCGTTTCTTGCCTTGACATGTAGACTGCACTGCAAAGCAGGTTGATTTGTGATCTGGCAGATTGATACTGTTTCCATACAATATGCCTGTCGTACAGCATAGTCTATATGCAAAGAGCTGGAAAGAAACACTTTCGCTCATATTGGAGCTAGAAGGTTATAAACGCCACAAGGCCTATAGTCATGAGGCCGGCTGTTTCTGTACTAAATTGGTAGAAATCGATACAAGAGTTTGGCAGGAGACCCCAGGCATACACATATACACTTTGCCATACATATATATATATATATATATATAACAAATATTCTCAGTGTGAAACAGATTATGACCACTGTCAACCAACTCTAAAAGAATACTTAACGTTTTCAACACATCAGTTATAGATTCAATTACAAGGCTTTTTGATTTCACTTATTTTTAATTGTTGTGATAAAGCACAATGAGGCTCTTGACAGTGCATATCACATCTTCTCACTGTTCCTGGGCATTGGTCAAAACATCACAATGACTTGCCCTGCAAAGCACTGTGTCTACAGAGAAGTACAATGCCACAATGTCACGACTCGTAATCCCACATGAAATAGAAAACAAACTTATGTACTTGGAAATAAATCGAGCACAAATACACTGAAATTAAATTTTATAGTTATTTACCCAACGTAACTCATGTGGCAAAGCCATGAGTGTAACTGTCAATAGTTGTAATGCTACAAACAGAGAGAGTTCCTTTATCTCACTTTATACACTACCAATTAGTAATAGAGCTAAAGTACGGGATGTCACAGGAGAAATGGGCAACATTCATGGATATGACACAAATGATCATTTGAATAAAAAACCTTCGTATGGTCGAATGCCTTATTCCGAATGGATTCAGAAGTAGAACACATTTAACGTATATTATTATTTATTTTCTGCGTTATCCAGCACAATGTCAGGTTTACATATTTACGCATATAAAACAGTTAGTAAACATTATAACATCCATTTTACGAAGTACCAATTGAAAAATACGTATTTTTAATGCATTCACCTCTAGGCGTTGTCGCACATGTCACATTACAGCTGTGTGCGGTTCACCATAAATATTCGGATATCCCAACGTCAACTTCAGTGTATTTGTGCATTCTTGAGATAACATGTGTTGCTGAGTGCCTCTACACGTTCTTAATTAGAGTAGTAGCGTCCATTATGTGACCAAGCAGTTCATACCACGTATTCATCTTTCGTTTGTACATCTCAGATATCGTCGTACACCATAACAAAAAATCTAATGGCCTGAGGTCTGATGACATTGGTGGCCAGTTGATTGTATTATCACGTCCAGTACAGCGATTAGGGTAGATAACTGTATTATCACATCCAGTCCAGCGATTAGGGTAGGTGCGGTTGAGATGATCCCTCACACGTCTGTTAAAATGTGGAAGGGTTCAATCATCCTGAAAGAACATCGCAGCCCTCATGCCAAAGAAACGTTCTCAAGGTTTCCAACAAACTAATTTTCCAAAAAATGCAAGTAATTCTGTCAAATTACTCGCTCTTTTAAAATGACTGGACCTGCCAACTTGTTACCCATCATACCGCAACAAACATTGTTCTACAAACGAACTTTGAAATTTCTAGATACGATAGAAGTTGCAGTGCCTGTGTTGTTCAGAAGAACGATGCAGTGTTCCTTTGGACATGCATGCACATCAAAAGGCACCGGTATTGCCGCCACTACAGCCATTATGAAATATGTGAAATGTACCCGCAGTTGTGAATATGGGCTAGAATCAGCTGTATAATTAGTTACGAACCAGCACTCTAACACGCATTCCTACTTACCGCGAACGGTCGCCTTACAATTAGGCTAGCCGAACACGCTTCACGGCTATAGCCAACTTCCATATGTCATCAACCATGTATCTACAGCCTGCACTCGTCCATTACGTTTATTCCTATACAGGAAGACATTTTAAGCGAAAGTCGCACATGCATGCGTGTCCAAAGCAACATTGCATCGTACTGGTGAACGATACAGGCATTGCATGTCGCATTTATCCGCCGACTCTGGCCAAGCTACTTTCAGTTAAAATGTCTCCCATTACGGGAGTGTACATAATAGATGCAGGCTGTAGACAGAAGGATGACGACTTATGGAAGTTTAGGTTTGGCCATGAAGCATGGTGGCCAGCATGGTAGCTCAGCGTGTTTGGTCAGAGGGGTGGCAGTTCTCTCTAATGAAAAAGCCGAGGGAAGTATTCAACGATGAACCTGAAAGGTTGTCATGCCAGGCCAGACAAAACGATGAGAACAAAAATTTAAATAAATGTTAAGGTGACTGCTCGCGAAAAGCAGGACATACGGGATACAGCCCCGGTCGGGCACAAATTTGCACTGTCTTCGTTCCATTATACAGCTAACGCAAAATACATTTCATGTATAGCTTGGAAATTGGTTTCCACTGAGGCGATACTGCGACCAACGATGATCCTTACGTGTGTTGTTGATTGCATCCAGTGTCGACGTGAATTCATCATTGAATAGAATTAATCGAAGCAAATGATGATTGTGATGTAACCAGTGTCAAAATATTCCTCTGACATTGGCGCCACTGTGTAGATTGTAAACACGCTAAATGTGAAATGGGTACAAGAATTCCGCATGTAATGTTCGCAGAACACCTCTGCATAGGACACTGATACGTGCAGAAATTTGCGGTCTGCTGGTAGGACTACGCTTTACCATTCAACGACGTGTTGTTGTTCCTGCACAGGTTGTTGAACTACAAGTTAAGAAGAAACATGAGAACTTGGAGTAATACCAAATTCACCCAGTGCTGAAGCCGACGGAATTCTTTGACGGCAGCAAAAGCACTACAAGCACTACCATCGCAAAAGCCCTAAGAATTCACCATACATGCATATTCTTCATTAGTGTAGAAGAGAGTCATTAGAGTAAAATTCTGTACAAACAGAGGAAACCGATGTTTCACTCTGATACTCTCATTCTCTCGCGCTGCTTCACTCACAACCCACTACGGACAACTGTGCATTAAAAGGGCTACTTTAACTTTAACGGCGTGAAGGGGGCGGGGGGATTCTTAGGAAGGAAGTTAAAAGCAACGGACTACAATGAAACATCAAACAGGTTGAGTGAGTAAGACACATAAGTGTGCCATAAACCAATGTACATTACAAGTGTCCCATCTCGGAAACCGTCCGAAATAGGGCTGGCTGGCTCTGAGCGCTATGGGACTTAACTTCTGAGGTCATCAGTCCCCTAGAACTTAGAACTACTTAAACCTAACTAACCTAAGGACATCACACACATCCATGCCAGAGGCAGGATTCGAACCTGCGACAGTAGCGGTGGCGCGGTTCTAGACTGTAGCGCCTAGAACCGCTCGGCCACACCGGCCGGCCCGAAATAGGGCATCTGTCCCTATGAAGTTTGTTACTTCAAATGACCTCTCCTGCCATATCCCTGAATTCTGACTATTCCTCCTGGGATATTTTTATGGAAATGGTTGCTTTGAGAAGTAGACCAACATAGGATAGAACGAAGGAAGATCAGGCTTAATACCCTGTCGACATCGAGGTAATTACAGACAGAGCACAAGCTCGGATTGTGTCAAGGATGGGGAAGGAAATCGACCTTGCCCTTTCGATGGAACCATGCTGCTTTTTACCTTAAGCAATTTATGGAAATAACGGAAAACCTAAACATAGGATATAAAATTAAGAGATTATGACTCCTCATACATACAGGAAACGGACACATACCAATGGATAGGGTATCTTTTCAGATTTATAACTCGCGTCACGGATGCTCAGTATGGGAGCTATTTGTAGTGCAGCATACATATGCATTTCATCGAAGTTGCTGCTCTTCCTACGGTCCGTGAAGGCACGACCATAACAGCCCTCTTTGGAAGTAGGTTCATTGGATTGCCTACCCGAATGGAGGAACTAATTTGATACGGCCATACGGAGTGGATGATTTCTGTATATGTTCTATCTCGCCTGCCCATAATCTATCTCTGCCAGTACGCTACGGTGTGTATAACAAAGCCAAACTTGGGGAGATGCTCTAAAAAAATTGCGCTCTACCAAAACTACGGTTCGGTAGTTTTGGTACACTACATAAAAGGTGTAACAAATGGTAGTATTACGGGTAGTATTGGTACGGTAAGATAGATAAATGAATGTGTAAAACAGAAACGGGCAACCGAATACCTCTCTTTGTTTTTTTGTTTATTTGTTTGTTTTGCACATAATTAGAAGTGCGTATCATTCAGTTCTAGTGCATTGTATATTTTTATATCCTTACAGAATGCAAATTACATTTAATAAGTAATTAGAATTAGCTGGTCGCTTAACTTCTGCGCTTTTATGTAACATAAGCAATTACTTCTGATCTAAGTACGGTTTAGATGTACTAACATAAAAATATACATTATTATAGTTATTTTGTACTTAGTAGAACGTTCTTTATGATGATGAAAAGCAAGAGTTATTGTTACTATTTATAAATGAGGAAGTTCTTTATGAAAAGCAGAAACATGTTTCATGTAAGTTCGACGGAGTACTGTCCCCCCCGGTGGCTAAGTGGTCAGCGCGATAGAATGTTGATCCTTAAGGGCCCAGGTTCGATTCCCGACTGGATCGGAGATTTTCTCCATTCGGGGACTGGGTGTTGTGTTGTCCTACTCATCATCATTGCACCCCCATCGACATGCAAGTCGCCGAAGCGGCGTCAAATCGAAAGACTTGCACCCGGCGAACGGTCCACCTAACGGGAGGCCCTAGTCACACGACGGAGTACTGAAGCGACGTTTGCTAAATTGTTGTTTTGCGGTGTCTTTATTTTACCTTTTGTTGAGGATATCGCGTTCTCTAGCGCTATATGATAAATCTGTATTGTTTCCTTTACTTTTACTACAACATCCTTCTGCTTGACGTTACATATCAACGACGTTCTAGTTAAACCTGAATTAAACATTGTCAGTTTCAATTTTGCTGTAAATACTCTTTCTTTTTAAGTAACAGACAGGAGGATAAGTCTGTAGAAAAAAATGTTCCGTAACTCCTCACTCAGCTTCCAGACGGTTCGCCAGTTTCGGTTTTTAGGGGAACCTAGTGGTAAGACACTGGAGGAGATCGTTGGATGGCGCTCAACATTTATACAACACACCTGACATACAGGTAATGCGGGTACTACCTTATGTGACCAAGGAAATTAGGAAAACTGAGCATACTTACGACATCCTACCGTAGTTTTACAACTCTAGGCTCTATCCACTGGTAAGTTTCATTTTTCTGTATGTTTTGTCCAGGATGACGCAATAGTCTGGATATACCCCTTTAAAAGTCAAACGATGTGAGGATTCATAATGGTGTCTGGCATGGGGTGTTGGTATGTGGACGAGCAACTTACAGGAGAAACGGCGACAGTAGGGCCCATGTTTAAATCCGCCTTTTTTTGGTTTAAGTGTTTAAAATGGGAAGGGGGTCGTGTGGCACATCATTTTGAACTGCCTCTTTCTCAGTAATACATGTGAAAAATCTGTTTGAAGACATCTTTATTTGTGTCGGAGTTATGACCTGTTAAATTTTAGGACACTTGTCAGAATCAGCATTACAGCGTTTGCTCAGTATGACCTCTATTACGCTAGCCATACGATTGGAGTCGTTTTTGCCAGTTCTGATGCACAGGTTGCAGGATCTGTGGGTGAACAGAGGCACACACCTCCTCAATACGCCGGCGAAGGTGGACTACGTTGTTGATTTTTACGTCATAAAAAATGTTTTCGCCGGCCGCGGTAGCCGCAGTCAGGAACCGTGAGACTGCTACGGTCGCAGGTTCGAATCCTGCTCGGGCATGGATGTGTGTGGTGTCCTTAGGTTAGTTAGGTTTAAGTAGTTCTAAGTTCTAGAGGACTGATAGTCTAAGATGTTAAGTCCCATAGTGCTCAGAGCAATTTGAACCATTTTTGAAAATGTTTTCAAATGTGACCACAGATAAAAATCAAAAGGTGTAAGATCAGGGGACCCTGGAGGTCTCCAAACTGTTCATCCAGAAACTGTCTGACTTCAGTAGCATAGTTGGGAAATCGTCTTGTGGGAAGAAGGTTGGGAAATCACCCTGCGAATTCAACAGCGTTGGGGGCATAAAATCACGGAGCATGTTAAGATGCCTCTCCTCATTCAAAGTTCCATCAATAAGCACCGGACCCACGATTCTTGTGACCCAGATCCCACACCAAATCATCACTTTTTGACAACCAGTAGATTTACATTGATGTACACATGAGGTGTTTCATCTGACCAGTAACAATGATTGTTTGTTTACTTCTTCTTGGACGTAAAAATTAGCTTCGTCACTGAACAGCACCTATCGTATGAAGTCTGCATTATACCAGGCGCGTACTGCGATGTTGAGTTTTCACAAATTATGAAACAATTGCTTTTGCAGTCTCCGCTTCGATGGCCCTTCTTGGACATCCACTGAGTGGCTTATCCACCACAGAACCTGTTGCACGAAGTTTGTACAATAACCTGGGTATTGTCATACGTGAATGCCATTTCTCTCAGGACGACGGACACTGAAGTCCGCAGCAATCATTCTGGTACTTAGTCCACCACTCATAAAGACATTTTCAATACGCTGGTCTCTAAGTGCCATTGTGGTTCACCTGCAAAAATAAAAAGCGTTGATCACCTCCTTGCAATTGGAGACTTTAGCTGGTCGTACCTCCTACACAAATAAAGATACCTTAAAATAGACTTCACATGTGAATTCCTGAGAAAGAGGCAGTTGAAAATAATGTGCCACATGACCTCCTCGCCATTTGAAACACGTAACCCAAATCCAGAGGGCGGATTTCAAGATTGCCATTGCTGTCGTCATAGCTCCTATAAATTGCGTCCCCACTACCGGCCACCCCATATACCAGACGCCATTATGATTCCTGACACCGTTCGACTTTTAAAGATGTGTATCCCTACTTTTCTCTTACCCTGTAGTTATCGTGTAGACGTCTTTTGAATCAGTTTAATGACTTAAGTTCACTAAAACGGTAATGCCCAAGTTCTGTAATACTCGTTTGGTATCAAATTTCCTCTAATTACACTGCTTAATAAACCCCTAGATTTCAGTGAGAAAGGAGGTTGTTTACTCCACCTCATTTCCGAAACTCCCTGGTGGAACTCAGCAGCCTAAATTTATCTCTACATTAAGGTACAGTGTGGTATCGATAGCTACGATGCTACGGCGTAGGTGCAAGTTCTTAGGTTGGCGTTATGAGAGCGGACAGATGATCCACACCGACGACAGCGTCCTCTAGCCGGCGCTGTGCAGCTCTACGAGCGCCGCTCCAGATTCAGCCAGTTGATCACGAGCAGTCGACCAAGCAAAAAAATGGTTCAAATGGCTCTGAGCACTATGGGACTTAACTGCTGAGGTCATCAGTTCCCGTGAACTTAGAGCTACCAAAACCTAGCTAGCCTATGGACATCACACACATCCACTCCGGAGGCAGGATTCGAACCTGCGACCGTAGCGATCGCGGGGTTCCAGACTGTAGCGCCTAGAACCGCTCGGCCACTCCGGCAGGTCGACGAAGCAATATTGTTTTATTTTCATAGTGCGCGGCCGAGCGGTCTAAGGCGCTGCAGTCAGGGACTGTGCGGCTGGTCCCGGTGGAGGTTCGAGTCCTCCCTCGGACATGGGTGTGTGTGTTTGTCCTTAGGATAATTTAGGTTAAGTAGTGTGTAAGCTTAGAGACTGATGACCTTAGCAGTTAAGTCCTATAAGATTTAACACACACACATACATAATGGGCGTGCCACTACAGATTTTCCCTGTGTTAGCTTTGATCCATCCGACTTCGTACCTACGTGCTCCTCAGTGCATTAGTTATGTATTCACGTTATTATTGTACTGAGATATACAGGGTGTTACAAAAAGGTACGGCCAAACTTTCAGGAAACATTCCTCACGCACAAAGAAAGAAAATATGTTAGGTGGACATGTGTCCGGAAACGCTTACTTTCCATGTTACAGCTCATTTTATTACTGCTCTTCAAATCACATTTATCATGGAATGGAAACACACAGAAACAGAACATACCAATGTGACTTCAAACACTTTGTTACAGGAAATGTTCAAAATGTCCTCCGTTAGCGAGGATACATGCATCCACCCTCCGTCGCATAGAATCCCTGATGCGCTGATGGAGCCCTGGAAAATGGCGTATTGTATCACAGCCGTCCACAATACGAGCACGAAGAGTCTCTACATTTGGTACCAGGGTTACATAGACAAGAGCTTTCAAATGCCCCCATAAATGAAAGTCAAGAGGGTTGAGGTCAGGAGAGCGTGGAGGGCACGGAATTGGTCCGCCTCTACCAATCCATCGGTCACCGAATCTATTGTTGAGAAGTGTACGAATACTTCGACTGAAATGTGAAGGAGCTCCATCGTGCATGAATCACATGTTGTGTCGTACTTGTAAAGGCACATGTTCTAACAGCACAGGTAGAGTATCCCGTATGACATCATGGCGGTGAATCGAGGAAGTACAGTACATACTGACGAAACTAAAATGAGCTCTAACATGGAAATTAAGAGTTTCCGGACACATGTCCACATAACATCTTTTCTTTATTTGTGTGTGAGGAATGTTTGCTGAAAGTTTCACCGTACCTTTTTGTAACACCCTGTAGTAATTACTTTAATTGCAGTACCGAGAGTTGTACCTCACCAGCTCCTCCTGGCTTCCTACATTCGGTCTACCCTTCAGTTTTCAGGAGCAGACCCACGCGCCGAGTTCCAGGCGAGATACAGAATATAGCTTAAAAACAGCGACTGCCAGTTGACAAAATAGCGGGTCACCACAGATAACGTTCCTCTCATCAGCGTAGATCTCTGCCTCTAACGCACTGGATCTTCATATTTAAAGTCTTCGTAGACAGCAGGCCGTAGTGGCCGAGCGGTTCTAAGCGCTACAGTCTGGAACCGCGCTACCGTTACGGCCGCAGGTTCGAATCCTGTCTCGGGCATGGATGTGTGTGATGTCCTTAGGTCAGTTTGGTTTAAGAAGTTCTAATTTCTAGGGGACTGATGACCTCGGAAGTTAAGTCCCATAGTGCTCAGAGCCATTTGAAACTTTTTTTTTTTTTCGCAGACAGGTTGTGTTTCCGGCTCTGAGAAAATGACGCGACCAGTTAGGACTCCACCTAATTCTACATGTAGGCGCGCATGGCGGCGCTCTAATGTGTCAGCAAGTTGTCTTGGGGTGTGGGGAACTCTGGAGCAGCGCAGTTGTGCCGGCGCCTGAACGCAAACAGCGGGCGCGGGCTAGAGGCTGCGGACATGGCAGGCCGGCCCTAATGGCCTCTAATTGTGCTGAAGTGGCCGGCGGCCGCGGCGGCGCACACAGGAACTCGCATTAATCAGCCGCCTCCAGCTCCGCAAAGAGCGGCCGGGCCTTGCGGTCGCGACCAAATGGTGTCCGCGCACGCGCCGCCTCCGCTGATGGCCGCTGTCACGTGGCCCGCCCGCCTGCCCGCTTCCCTACACCGCTGCCAGCGTCCACTGTTACGCAATAATCACTACGCTTAGTAACAGCGGCGGCTACTAACCCTGCTTATGAGAGTGAAATCATGACGTCATCGTGGCCAAAATCAAATCAATAACATCTCGAGTTAGAAAATTTAAGCTGTTAAGTTGTCTATGAAAATATTTCAACTATTAAATCCCGTTCGTAGAAACAGTCGGCAGATTAATCCGATTGGCGCTTTTTGCTCAAACTTACTGCTCAGCTGTGCGCCACATACACTGAAGTGACACAAGTCATGGGATAGCGGTATGCTCATATACAGATCGCGATATTATCACGTACACAGGATGTAAAATGGCAGTGCGTTGGCGGAGCTATCATACGTACTCGGGTGATTCCCGTGAAAGGGTGTCCGATGTTACTGTGGCCTCACGACGAATATTAACAAACTTTGAACTCGAAATGTTAGTTGGAACTAGACGCATGGGAATTCCATTTCGGAAATCGTTAGGAAATTCGATATTCCGAGATCCACAGTGTCAAGAGTGTGCCGAGAATACATTTCAGACACTACCTCTCACCATGGACAGCGCAGTGCCCCCCGGTCTTCACTTAATGACCGAGAGCAGCGGCGTTCGCGTGGAGTTGTCAGTGCTAACAGACAAGCGACACTACGCGAATTAAAAACAGAAATCAGTGTGGGACAAAAGACGAACGTATCCATTCGTTAGACAGTGCGGCGGAATTTGTCATTAATGGGCTATGGCCTTTGGTAAATGCACGACATCCCAAGCAGCGCCTCTCCTGGGCTCGTGACCATATCAATTGGACCCTATACGACTGGAAAACCGTCGTCTACTCAGATGAGTCCTTATTACAATTGGTACGAGCTGACGGTAGGGTTCGGATGTGGAGCAGATCCCACGAAAACATGGACTTAAGTTGTAAACAAGGCACTGCGGAAGCTAGTGGTGGCTCCATAATGGTGAGCCATGGTTACATGGAATAGACTGCGTCCTCTGGTCTAATTAAAGCGATGATTGACATCTCCAGCCGTTCATGGACTACATGTTCCCACAGAAAGATCGAATTTTAATGGATAACAGTGCGCTATGTCACCGGGCGATTGGTCTGAAGAACATTCTGGACAATTCAATCGAACGATTTGGCCACTCAGACAGCCTGACATGACATTTATAGGGCATAATTGAGAGGTCAGTTGGGGCACAAAATCCTGCACCGCCAATACTTTCACAATTATGGACGGATATAGAGGTAGCACTGCACAATATTTAAGCAGGGGACTTTCAACGACTTGTTGAGTGCATGCCAAGTCGAGCTCCTCCACTTCGCCGGGAAATAAGAGGACTGACACGGTATATTAGGAGGTATCCCGTGACTTATGTGACGTCAGAGTATATAGCTAGGCCAGTGGAGAATGTAGTGCTTCTCTCACCCCAAATATTTTCCGTCATTGTACTCACATCATGAAATTTGGCTACTTCGTGCAGTACTTACTTAAATACAAATCCATTTCACTCCTTTGATCATGTATTAACAATTCTTACTGATATGCATGCGTAAAAATGAATTAAAGATTCAAAAAGCGTAATTTAAGTGGGAGATACAGAGGCTGGATAAAAATATGAAAACACCGCTAAAAATGTATGCATGAACATAAATGCAAAAAATTACTCTGAGCACTATGAGACTTAACATCTGATGTCATCAGCGGCTAGAACGTAGAAGTACTTAAACCTAACTAACCGAAGGACATCACACACATCCACGCCCGTGGCAGGATTCGAACCTGCGACCGTACCATTCGCGCGGTTCCGGACTGAAGCGCCTAGAACCGCTCGGCCACAGCGGCCGGCTAACATAAATGCAGATGCTAGTGAAGGCTGCAGGTTGAGCTGTTGTGTTTAGCCCCGAGCGGAACCTATATAATGGCATCAATACGTCGTGAGTGGGAGTCATGGTGATAACGGTATTAAGATGCCTAGGTGAGTGCTTTATGTGTGAGCTACACTCCTACGGTAGGTGCTTTCCTAACCAAAGCACCGAAGTGTTTAGTGCATCAAGAGGCACTGTATCGAAGACTCACATCGTACGCAGGGAAATCGGAAAAACATCGACCGCTAACTCACAATGTGAACGGAAGTGTGTAGATAATTTTTTTTTATATTTGTGATAAGCTTCTATGGGACCAAACATCTGAGGTCATCGGTCCCTAAACTTACACACTACTTAATCTAACATACATTAACTTACGCTCAGGACAACGCACACACCCATCCGCGCGGTAGAGCTCGAACCTCCGAATGGGGGAGCCGCGCGGACCGGTACATGGCGCCTAAGACCACGCGGCTATCATGCGCGGCAAAGTGTGTGTTGAACGATCGAGGGAGGAGCTCATTGAACAGGACTGTGACGAAAAATAAGAGTACGACAGATGTAGAAGTCAATACTTAACTGGATGTCGCATTAGCGAACACTATCAGCACCAAAACAACGCAAAGGGTGCTCCATAAGCATGGAATTGCAGGGCGAACTGAAACTGCAGACGCACATATCAGTTATTCGTATGCCCTTAATGGTAAAACGTGACGCTAAAACCATAAATCCGGGTTTATAGGGCAATATAAATAAGTCGTTTGGTCGGATGAGTGTTGTTTCACACTATTTCCAACTTTGGCGATTACGTCCTCTGAGGACATTACGTACGGCGTCTCACGCCTACGATGCGGACTGTTTGTAGCCAAGAGTGAAACATGGCGAGGTTTAGGTGGTGATTTGGGCAGCCATACCTTCGTATTCCATGCGCCCCACGGTTACCTCGAAAGGCTCCACTACTCCGAAGGATTCAGTAATCATTTTGGCTGATTAGGTCCATTCCCTGGTATAGTGTTTGTTCCCCACTGGTGATGCAGAGTTCCTAGGTGGCACGGCTCCTATTCACACAGCTCGTATCGCTCAGAACTGGTTTTGTGAGCACGTGAATCAATTGTCGCATCTCCCCTGCTTACCACAATCGCCAGAACAGAATATTATTCAGCCTTTGTGATCTTCCTTGGAGAGGGAGATCCGTGATCGCTATCCACAATCATCATTACCTTAACTTGACACTATTTTAAAGGAAGAATGGTATAAGATCTGCATTTACTCATTCCGAGACGGAAGCTGTTCTGAACGCTTACGGTTTTCTTAAACCGTATTAGGCATGGTAATGTTTTGTTTTTGGTGATACGTGAACCACTTGTTCAGTATAGCTACTAATCACATTTTCTAATAATTTAACGACTGCAGCCATTCTTCCTCAATTGCTACCTCGATTATGTAGATCAGAGCCTCCATCTGCACACCAGCATACACGTAACTGGTAATCTGTACAGTACCCATGACCAACCAATTGATTCTGCAGCAGGGTCAAGTGAGGTGTGCAGAAAACAAGATTATTTCAAGTCAAATGCGCAACTATGACACATAATTAATTGGAAATCTAAGTATTTTGTGCTCATCTTGTGCCTAAAGTAGTGCCAAAAAATGAGAAATAAAAAACAACTGATAAATAATCAGGTAAACCGAACGAGCTACCAGGAAACACTACACATCCCCATAACAAAACATGCATAAGCAAACAATAACTTTTGCTGTAGCCGGCGATCAGAGCGAGACTAGTTACTCGCTCCCGCAAGTTTGCAGCAGGGAGCGCAGCGGGCCAGACACGGCTCCACGTTTGCTACGTCACATCACATCGTGTGATCCCATGGTCCCCGGAACGACATAAAATTGCCCACACCACGACAGAAAGTCAGTGTCGTACTCAGTCAACATTCACATAACATAGGAGTCAGCTGCCCTCTGTTGAACACCTAATAAGCAAGCCATGCAAGCTTGGGTTATGTTTGGCGTTTCACTCTGGTCGGATCTTTCATAGAAGTACGACGGACTTCGGTTTTATTCACGACTTGCAGTATTCAACAGTGTTCATTCTTTATGTAACTGCAGACAGTCAGAAATTTGTATGTGCCGAACTATGTACCGCCGGCCGCGGTGGCCGAGCGGTTCTAGGCCCTCAGTCCAGAACCGCGCAACTGCTACGGTCGCAGGTTCGAATCCTGCCTCGGGCATGGATGTGTGTGATGTCCTTAGGTTAGTTAGATTTAAGTCGTTCTAAGTTCTAGGGGACTGATGGCCACAGATGTTAAGTCCCATAGTGCTCAGAGCTATTTGAACCATTTTTTGAACTATGTACCTGTACCGAACTAGTAAGTTGTGTTTCTGTTAAAATAAAGGAAATCAAAGAAACGTTCTACGCCATAAGTTACTCATAAGGCATGATGAGAATAGGTAAAACATTTGGCTGAAAACTAATTCTCACTTACGAAATACTGAACATCTTTCGTTCCACTGTATTATACGTCACAAACATAACACAAGCCATTATTTTAGTAATAAACAACATCTGGACGTTAGTTGATATTTGAAGCATAATTATACGAACACTTTCATTAGTAGTATGTTGTGTGTAAGTAATAAACGAAAGGATCAATAAATAACCATAAAACTAAGATCAAAAGTTGATAAAACATGTGTGTTAGTAATATCATACGCAATAAATACTATACATTAATGTCATTTTTCGTTGCATCTGTACCGCAGTCAACGGTACAAGGAACGAGATGTTCGTGTTGCTGGAAAGTCACTTCGCTAGCATATCAGCAATGATTGTTAGTATCTTGATAAAGTTCGACAGAGAGTCTGGACTTTCCAATACAGTGTCTTTCATCATTATGAAAATTATTTAAACTTTTTTTTTAGAAAGCTGAGAGCCAATTATCAATGCAGTGAAATTACAGCGTTATTTTCTAAAAACTTACACAACTAGTTGAACAATAAGGTACCGTTTCATGTTGTTTCGAGAACAGAAAAGAAGTCATCAGGTCGACCATGAAAGAAAATTTAAGACTTATTCGACAGGTCTAAATGAAGAAAAAATTTCGTCTAATTACAGTCCAGCTAGCTAGCATACGCTTCTGAAATAAGGATACAAACATCAGAAAAATTCGACGCATCAAAGATTCAAAAATATGTTTCATCTTCCAACTGACCCATGAATAACAGGAATTTATTCTGCGCTTTCAAACTTGAGGACAATGAGTGCTTGACTCTTATTTTTGACATTTGGTTATCAAAATAAAAGTGTCAATGATTGAGAAATTAAGAGAAAATTTTGTAACGTGTTTATGTTTCATACGCTTTATTGGATCCATCAGTTTGACTCTAGAGATTTTATATCTCATTCGTAATTATCATAGTCAATCATCTCGAGATATAAATTTTTCTCAAAATACTCACACTTATTTTGTATTTTGTTCGCCACATTGGATAGGTCATCTTGTATTTTTCAGTTCTGATATTCGTTATCGCCAAGGTCAAGAAGGACCATTATTCCGATTTTTGTTCATACTGACTGACGTTATGAATGTTGACCATGTTTTCGCAATTCTGACCCATTGTGCATTATGCTGAAAAGCTGACCGAGAAGTATGTAGGCTTTTTCATTTAATCATTGTTCCTCCGACTGGCTTGATGGCGTCCTTCCTGTCTTCTGAGTTTACGTAGATCTTTCTACCTCTGCGCAACTACTGTACCAAATATCCTCTATTGCCCGTTTCTTTGCTCTCCCTTGCTGGTTTTTTCGTCCACTGTTCTCTCCACCGCCTAGGTACTATTTTGACGTGATACAAGTTCTCCTAACCTAAGACGTAATAAGAGTATTTCACAGACTCATTAGCCTATTCCTTCCAGCATGTCTTCATTTCACACTTGAAGCCTCTACTTATTTTGCAACTCTCACTAATCCACTATTACACAAAAGCTTAGTTTTTCTCACGCACCTACAAGCACCGTCAGTGTATCATTTCTAAGCATAGCTGTGCTTCTGATGGTTACTTTGAAAGGGCACGGCCTATTTCCTTCCTTATAATTCCTCAACCCGAGATTGTTTTCTGCTCTACTACTGTCCTTTGCTAGAGTCCGCAAGAATTTGATGGCAGACTTGCTCCGCCTGGTGCTCAGGCTCACCCGTTTAACCATCATTGTTGGTGGAAAGTCTACCCCGCAGGCGTTGGGACCTGCGGTGCAACACCTATGCGCCATTCTAGATGAGTGGCTGCACCGTTTCATCAGTTATTCAATCTACTCCTCGTCTGATTTTCTGATACTTTTCGGAGGTTTTCATTATGAGAGACAGCTTTCAATATTTATTGTGTTGCTTCTTTTTCCAACGAGCGATAAATAGTAAAATATGAAGCAGTAAGGTGGATTTAAAGCATTAGAAAGAGAAGAATTACAAAACGTTGATTTTTTCAACACTGATGTACTCCAAAGCATTTAGATTTTAAGTCAGTGGTTGTTGTCTCTTCGAAGAAAGACTCATTGAGGCCGGTGTGTTGTCTGCAGGCGAGAAACTTGAAAGTTTTCCTAAATTCATTGAGTAGTAAATCACGAAACTTCTCAGCAACTAGTTCTGACACTTCAAAGGTTACTTAGCCTAACAGGCACATCACAAGATGCTAACGTTCTGTTCCTGAGGAAAAAATAGGAAATAATGCTGTAGATTCTTTCCTGTATGATTTGTTGCCAATAAGACTGTATATAATCAGCTATGAATCAATTATTAAGCTGGGAACTCCCACAGGCACCATTCAATTACTTCAACCATTTCTTATTGTTCCAAATAAAAGTAAGTTTTCAAATTAGTGAGGCGTCTAGACCTCAAGGAATCCACTGAATTTGAGATCAAACATCTCTAGATATGTATGAGTCTACATACCTACTCTGCAAACCACTGAAGTGCATTTCAGATGGTAGAACTATATCACATGTTGTTTCTTCCCCTTCGATTCAAATTCATTTGGCGTTCTGTATCGAGTGGGCTTCACTACTTTGGAAAATTTCTTTAAATTCTGCCACTGCTTAAGGGGAGACGGAATGCAGTTTTTATCCCTATTCTGCCTATGTTATTTCACCCTTTGAGTAGGTACATTTTCAAACGACCTGTGTATGTTAAACCAGCGAAATTTCTACTAAATGTATATAACGTGTGTGCCTGCATTTACCAGTAAAATGAACAAAACACCTCTTGTGGTTTTGAGGAAAAAACATTTTATTCTTTCACTACTGAAATTTCACTTTTTTTAGTACGTTAAGTACTATAAAACGGTTTCTGTTGGGTTGGAGTGGTTCTAAATTTACTTGTAACAACTCATTACCATCCTGAAGACAAACAAACCAAATTACATATTTCTAATCCAATTAGTTTAGATAATAATGGTCCCTTAAAGTCAGAGAATGTACTTTTGAGAATAATCAATTTAAAGTTTAGTATTGCAATTTTAGTACTGTTAATTATGAGTATTACTTACCACTAATATTTTCCTACACCATACTAACATCATTTGAATCATACTTATCTTCTTCTCTTGGTCCCTCTTCTTTTCTGTCTAGCTTCTTACGTGCGTTTTAAATTATCAATTTCTGCTTTGCATATTCTCTCTTTATCTATTTGCACCAAGGATTTTGCAGTATTTCGACTAGATTTTATGCCCACTACTTCCAAAACATCAAGTTTCCGTGTTACACACCCAATGAAGCATCATAAACACCAAACCTGAGGGATGTAGCCGGCCGCGGTGACCGAGCGGTTCTAGGCACTTCAGTCCGGAACCCTGCCGCTGCTACGGTCACACGTTCGAATCCTGCCTCGGGCATGGATGTGTGTCATGTCCTTGGGTTAGTTAGGTTTAAGTCGTTCTAAGTCTAGTGGACTGATGACCTCAGATGTTAAGTCCCACAGTGCTTAGAGCCACTTGCCCCATTTGAGGATTGTAATCCAAACAGTTTTAGGTAACCGGATCCAAATGACAGAGATCACACGTTCATTTAATTTTTGAGTTTTTCCATGAAGTCATTTCTTCACAAGGATCTCTAAACATAATTTTAATTTAGCTCATTGCAGCTGCTGGTAAAGAATGTTTGTGGTCATATACTGCACGTCTCCCATACTTGCACCTAGTGTCAGGGTCATTCGAGTAAAGATAGTGCTAAGGATTTTCATTTGTGGAAAGCTTATGGAAAAAGATATCCCATACAGATTTTACTGTGGTTTCTAAATTCCCAATATTTCTTCTTATGCCAAGCCATAATAATTCTGTAATATATCTATTTAAACATTTGTCAGGCGACCTATATCAACTATCTTCCTACCATCTTCCTTTACCATCTCTGATTGTTCTTTTAGTAATCTTCTCAATCTAGATCCAGTTTTCTTCTAGACACGCCCAGTGCAATCTAATTTAGAAATAGAAGCAGGAAATAACGTACAAGGAATAAAGGAAAAGCGTGTATTATCCCTGCATGGTGCAATAAAGAAAGCATGGCATTTAAATGCCAGATCCCACAAAGCGTTAGGAAAATCATCATAACTTACGAAAAAAATTGTCGCATTTATATGAAACGAAAACTGTTTTACGCAGCAACTTGCGGGCATTTCAAAGATGCTAAAACCTAAAAATCGAATTTTTTGAGCGCGTTTGCTTTCTGTCTTCCCTTCACCAGTTGATCACTGGAATTTCTGTGAAAGCGGAGATTGGGGGGGGGGGGGGGGCGGTGTGGGAGGTCTTTGTTATTATTTTGGATCTTATGCTAAACTTCAAAGTGTATAGTACAGCTGTTAATGATCAGCGTGGTAGGAGACTCGCCTAATCTGAAAATTCCTTGTTTTCACTTACAGTGGACTAACTAGAATGAGATTTTTCACTCTTCAGTGGAGTGAGCGCTGACACGAAACTTCCTGGCAGATTAAAACTGTGTGCCGTACCGAGACTCGAACTCAGGACCTTTCCCTTTCGCGGGCAAGTGCTCTACCAACTGAGCTACCCAAGCACGACTCACGCCCCTTCCTACACAGCTTTACTTCTGCAGTACCTCGTCTCCTACTTTCCAAACTTTACAGAAGCTCTCCTGCTAACCTAGCAGAACCAGCACTTCTGAAAGAAAGGATATTGCGAAGACATAGCTTAGCCACAGCCTGGGAGATGTCTCCAGAATGAGATTTTCACTCTGCAGCGGAGTGCGCGCTGACATGAAACTTCCTGGAAGATTAAAACTGGTGCCGGACCGAGACTCGAACTCGGGACCTTTGCCTTTCGCGGGCAAGTACTCTACCAACTGAGCTACCCAAGCACGACTCACGCACAGTCCTCACAGCTTTACTTCTGCCAGTACCTCGTCTTATACCTTCCATACTTTACAGAAGCTCTCCTGCGACTAACTAGATACTAGTCTTTGGTATGTAGTGCACACGTGACCCATTTATGAGTGCTTACAACGCTCTAATTATGTGAGCTGTGTTGCAATGATTCTGTTTCTTTGAGTGAGAAGGGGCTCCACAAACCTGTTAAGGAAGAAGAGTTCTGCCTGTTTCTTCCTCCGCAGTACAAGACTCCTAGACCTAACACTCTGTCTTGTCGACAAGAAAAGATGGGTCCTGCATATCCTGTTGAAAAAAGAGTATTCATTGAAGGAGTGTGAGGATCTGTTACCGTGGAAGGATAACAAGTTCCGTTTAAGAACTGAAGCTACAACACCGAAGAAAATGTGTCACCTGCAAGCTGTTGTGAAAAAGTGGAAGACATTCCCGTCTGTGTGGCTTGGAAACGAAAGCCTACTACCTACGCTCCATCCCCTCTGCTGCCCGTGTCTAAGTCATCGACTTCATTTCCTGCTATACGCATGGTTCCATCTTGTCTTCTCAATAACTTTGAAGTAGATCCGGTGTGACGATAGACTACGCGTAGCATAACACTTCTTAAAAAATAATCGGCTGCACATTAAATGAAGTGTTCGTATTTTGATTTTGTTGTTGTGGTCTTCAGTCCACAGACTGATGCAGATCTCAACGTGACTCTATCCTGTGATAGTATCTTCATGTCTGAATAATTACTGCATCCTACATCCGTATGAACCTGATTATTGTATTCATCTCCTGGTCTCCCTCTATAATTTTTACTCCCACACTTCCCTCCAGTACTAATTTGATCACCTCTTGATATCTCAGAATGTTTCCTATCAACCGGTCCCTAGTATTAATCAAGTCAGGCCACAAATTTCTTTTCTCCTCTATTCTGTTCAGTACCTCTTCATTAATCATGCAATCTGCTCATGTAATCCGCAGCATTTTTCTGTAGTACCACGTTTTAAAAGCTTCTGTTCTCTTCTTATCTGACCAACTTAGCGTCCATGTTTCATTTTCGTACTAGGCTACACTCCACAAAAATGTCTTCAGGAAAGATATCCTAACGCTTAAATTTATATTCTATGTTTAAAAATTTCTGTTTTACAGAAACGTTTTCCTAGCCATTGCCATTCTACATTTTATATCCTCTCAACCTCGGCCAGCATATATTATTTTATTGTCCCAAAAGCAGAACACATCTATTACTATAAGTATCTCGTTTCTTAATCTAATGCCCTCAGCATTTCTAATTTAATTTAAATATATTCCATTATCCATGTTTTGCTTTTGTTAATGTTCATCTTATATCGTCCTTTGAATACCCGGTCTACTCCGCTCAACTGCACTTCCAATCTCTTTGCTGTCGTTGGCAAAATTACCGTGTCACTTAGGAACCGCAAAGATTCTATTAATTTTTGCTGAACTTTAATTCCCTTTCCAAACTTCCCTTTGCTTTCCTTCACAGCTTGCTCAATCTACAGTTTGAATAACACTGGGAATAGATTACAACCCTGTCTCACTCCAATTCAACCACTGCTTCCCTTTAGTGCCCTTCCACTCATATAACTGCCGTCTGGATCCTCTACAGATTGTAAATAATTTTCCGCTCCCTGTGTTTTAGCCTAAATGCGTTCAGAAATTTAAAAAGGGTATTCCAGCCAACATTGTCAAAAGCTTTCTCCGAATCTACATATTTACAAACGGACGCTTGCCTTTCCTTAACCTATCTTCTAAAGTAAGTCGTACGATCAGTATTCCTCGACTGTTGCTATGTTTCTACGGAACCCAAATTGATCTCCCCTGAGGTCGGCTTCTCCCAGTTTTTCCATTCTTCAGTAAATAATTCGTGTCAGTATTTTGCAATTCTGCTTTCTTTGGATGTGAAATTTATGTAAATTATTAACAGAACTAAAAGCCAGTCCAAGTTGCAAAATTTTTGTTTTTTATTCATTCGATGACTATTTTCGGGTCGAAACCTATTTCCAATCATCGTGCCATCTTCGAAAATGGGTCTCGGCTTGAAAGTAGTCATCGAATGAGTAAAAAGTAAAAATTTGCAACTTGGACTAGTTTTTCGTTCTTTTGATTAACGGAATTGCTGACCCAAGCTACTCCTGCATGCTGGAAGTTCGTATTATATTATCCTTGAAATCTGAGAATAATTTTGCCTAGCTCATGTTATCTTGCACACCAGATGAAAGAACTCTGTCATGGCAGTCTTTCTCAAAGATATCAGTAGTTCTGGCAGAATGTTCTCTGCTCTACGGGCTTTGTTTTGGCTTAGGTCTTTCAGTGCTCTGTCAAATTCTTCTCACAGTATCGTATCTCCCATCTCATCTTCATCTAGGTCCTCTTTCTTTCTATATAATTGCCCTCAAGCCCTTTTCTCTTGTACAATACCTCTATACATTTCTTCCATTTTTCACCTTTCCCTTCTTTCCTTAGTACTGGTTTTCGATGTGAGGTCTTGATATTCGTACAGCTGCTTCTCTTCTCCAAAGGCTTCTTTAACTTTCCTGTAGGCGGTATCTATCTTTCCTCTAAATAAACATCCTTCTATAGAAATCTATCTGTCCTCTGGCCATTCCAGATTGTCCAATTTGCGCTTTCTGTCAGTCTCTTTTTCTAGACCTTTGTATTCCCTTTCACATGCTTCATATTTATAGTCTCATTAATTAACTTCAATATCTCCCGTGATATCACAGGATTTCTACTAGGCATGTCTTTTTACTTATGTAATCCTCTGCCGCCTTCTTCACTATTTCATCTCTCAGAGCTACTAATTCGTCTTTCACTGAATTCATTTCTCTTGTTTCAGTCCATCTTCGTCTAATGCTCAATAACCTCTGGTTCTTTCAATGTACCCAGGGCCCGTCTCCATAATTTCTTACCTTTTTCCTAATTCTTAAGTTTTAATCTACAAATAGTAAATAATACATTATGGTTGGAGTCCACACCTGCCCCTGGAAATGTCTTGCAGTTTAAAATCGGGTTCCCAAATCTCTGCCTTACAATTACTTAATCAGTCTGAAAGCTTCCAGTATCTCCAAATCCCCTCCATGTATCCAGTCTTCTTTAATGGTTCTTAAACTCAAAGCAAGCGATGAGTAAATTACGCTCCGTGCAGAATTCTACCAGGCGGCATCCTCTTTCATTCCTTTCCCTGTCCATATTCCCAACTATTTTTCCTTGTCTTCCACTTCCTACTATCGAACTCTAGTCACCCATTGCAATTAAGTTTTCGTCTCATTAAATATCTGAATAATCTGAATATTGTGATAAAGACTCTCAAATTCTTTAATGATGACACCTTCACAGTCGAACAAGGTAAAGAAGGGGGTGAAATGGGTAGCAAGAGAAGCTGGATAAAAGATAATTATTACGAGACCCAGAGAACACATTCGGCCAATAAAGAAAAACCACACACATAAGTTATCAGAGGACACATACAAAATGAGCCCCATAGTGCTCAGAGCCATTTGAACACATACAAAATGAAGAAAATAAACATCTAAGTGAGGAGAAACGACAGAGTTATTGTCTAATGATAGCACATGGCAGTAGAATGTGGCAGATTACCTTAACAACGACTCGGAGGCGTAGCTGGTCCGGATCAACTGTCTGATGCATGTCTCAATATTGCGCCAAAACGTTAGGACCATGTGATCAGAAACTGACTGCACCTGTCACGGAAACAGCAATCGGTCGAAAGCGGAATGATTATGGAAAAGTGGGCAAACACAGGTAGTCCAAGAATCACACTTTAGCGATACAGTCCTCCTGTCAGCAGTATACACTTTCTGAAATCCGCCGGAAAAGAGTGGTTAAAAGTTACGAGTTTAGACCCAGTAACTAACTCAAATAACCGTCCCTCCTTCGCAATACAGAACCACTTACTCGCATGTAGTAGTAGTCTATTTGATAACCTGGTCTGATTTCTATTAACTATTGGGAGGTTTCAAGATCTTTACGTTAAACTTAGATTGTTTTTTCCCAAGGATGACAAAAATCTTAGTATTAGATCACTACTCAAAATCGACACCAACGACACCCGTCCGCCGTGCAGAGTTACACTGTGTTGTGTATTATTTTGCTATGATAATTGACTTGCCTATAGTGATAATCTAGCCGCTTGTTTTCATGAAGTACTGATCTGAAGTTTAGTTTTGATCAATAAACTAGTGCTAACCGTCCAACTCTTGTTATATGTGCAACTTTATACACTGATAGATTAACTCTTTGGAGAGTATTTACTTTAAATTAACTCCGTGATAAGCCTCTACTTTAAGATCTGAATACTAAGTTAATTTGTACATAGTACAAAATTTGTTTCCCACCTATAAACTACTGGCGATCATATTGCGAAACTATTCACACTTCGCCTATTTGAATGATGCAGGCAGTCAAATAATAGTAACAATTTCCACCAACAAAGTGTAAATAACATGTTAATATCAATCATTAATTAGTGCGAATGAACGGCCAAGACTTACCTTATAGTCATACGAGCTGAATCATACAGATTTATTTACTGTTTGTTATTTATTGCCATTCGGAATTCACTGTCTACACGTCGTTCTTCATTACGAGTAAATTAAATCTCAGGAACAAAAACTATTAATCAGTCAATGATATAGCATTACCTTGGTTCGTAGTTCGTCAATCGGAAGAGAGTACTACTTTTTCTCCTTTCTCATAACTACTAGTGAAATAAAGAAAATATTGACATGTGGTACAATCGGGTCTACTGCCGGATGTTTGTGTCGCTCTGGCACAATATTTCGGCCATGTAACTCGTTGCCTTCTTCAGGTGTTGCCTGAGACTGCCGTGTTGGATGATCTTGTCCAGTATTTATGCCCAGAGGGCGCTGGGTGCTCTCTTTGCCGTCCGCTTCAGCCTGGCGCTGCTTGTAATGTGTTGTCTCTTCCCCGGTGTTCCCTCGGACGTCCGCGCCCGACTTGGGCGCCATCTGTGGCGGCTCTCTGACGCCTGTCCTGTGTAGGGCGTTCCGTTCGCGGTCCGCGCCCACCAGGTGCTGCTCCAGAGATTTTTACCCCTCCCTGGTGCTCCCACGGACGTCCGCGCCCGGCTCGTCCACCATCTGTGGTCGTGGCAGTTGTCTGGGGCCGGACCCGCATGTGGCGTTCCGTTAGTGGTCCGCGCCCGCTTGCCGCTGCTCCCGAGGTGTTGGCACTTCCCTGGTGTTCCAACGGACGTCCGCGCCCGCCTAGTCCACCATCTGCCGTTGTGACAGCTGTCAGGGCCGTCTCGCGTCTAGGGCTCTGTTCGCGGTCCGCGTCCGCCTGGCGCTGCTTGTAAGGTGTTGTTTCTTCCCCTGTGCTCCCTCAGACGTCCGCGCCCGACTTGGTTCCATGTGTGGCAGCTCTCTGAGGCCTGTTCTTTGTTGGGCGCTCCATTCGCGGTCCGCGCCCGCCTGGCGCTGATCCCGCGGTGTTGGTACTTCCCTGGTGCTCCGACGGTCGTCCGTGCTCGGCTCGACCATCATCTGCGGTCGTAGCGGCAGAGGCCCGTCCTGCGTTGGGAGTTACGTTCGCGGTCCGCACCCGCCTGGCGCTATTCCTTCGTGAGGACTTTGTTGGTTCATTTCGTTGAGCCCTGATAAGCTCCAGAGCCGGACTCCAGGCCGAGCTGAACTGGTAACCGCTGTCTCTTATTATTATATTGTCTGTGACCTTGATCTCGATGGTCTTCTTTATGACACTGTCACAAAATCTTGGAGTCAGTGTCACAATTTTGATGTTGTTATAGTCCATTGAGTGGCCGAGCTCCAGACAGTGCTCCGCTATCGCAGATTTTGTTGCCTTTCCGAGTCTGGTGTGCCTTTGGTGTTCTTTGCACCTGACGTCCACTGTCCTGGTTGTCAGGCCAATGTATGACTTTCCACACTGGCACGGGATGTTGTAAATGGCTGGTTCACGTCGCCCAAGGTCGTCCTTCACACTCTGTAGCATGGTCCCAATTTTGGAGGGTGGACAGAAGATACTCTTTATATCATATTTTGAAAGAATTCTGCTGATCTTTGTAGAAATAGGTCTGAAGAGTTACAAAGAAAATATTATTTTTTATCCTTTTCACTGATCACAGTTTATATTTTCAAACTTGTCAATTCTATTCTCGAAATAGTTTTAATATTATTAGCTGCTACTATTACTTGGATATCAGTCTTGAAGAATATCTCTGATTATTTTTATTTCAAAACCTATATTTCTTTTAGTGAAATATTGCACTTTTCTCTTTGCTTTTCCTTTACTTATCTTTGATTAACCTTTTATTTCCAAATAAATTTGGAGTTTGTAATTTTTATCTTAGGAAGACAAATAAATGTCAGGACTCTTCTTTTTTAAATTTTCCACAAAGAACGTGGTTCATTTACCATAGGCAAACAATATATTACGTCACTGCATCCGGGCCTCTGTGCTCCTCGAAATACTATCACTATACTAGCTTACTGAAAGAAATGAAGAAAGGGAACTAATTGTCACCGGCACTTTACTTTAAGTTAACATAATTGATCAAAGTTGTGATCTTCAGGCTTTGGTGTCTATTCTAATATTCTTTTCCGTTACTATTAAATAGACACTCGCCACAGATATCTCTAAAGTGGATACTATCGCTATCCATAATCCACGTTAGTGGCTTCTTCGGTTATATAAATATACACATAAATATATTTACTTATATCAATAAAATGTCAGACTTTTATCTTGTGAAATAGCTTGCTATGGATGCTGTATCACGAATTCCAAAAGTTCTGTAACTACTTACCTAGGGACCGTCCTGTAAATTTAGCACATGGTCGTCCCAAAATCTCAAGGCTACCACACATAACAACCCATGACATTCAGAACCTACTCTTTTCTGCTATAGTGTTCTGTACAAGCCACTAGTTTCGAAAATTGGAAGAAAGTCGTAGCCACCTCCGCCTGTAACCAACCATTCAACCACCAATCAAACATGTAATATTCGTAATGATAAACCTTCATGTTTAAAAATCCCGTTAGTATTTAAATCAACCCTACACTCCCTAGCATAGCTGTGCAAAATCTGCAACTAGGTTCCAAAAATTTAAAGTGAACACTGTTTCTCTGACGATATCCTACCGAACCTGGGTGAATCCTTGCGGAATTATCTACAGTCAGTAACAGAAATACTACCAACCAGAGTAGTGCCATTCCAGCCCGTTTATGTTCACAGTGACATGTATTTACAGAAAATGATCCATATTAGGCTCTGAACAAACTTGAACTGTCGTTACAACCACATTAGCCCACTTTGGAACCAATAACAAACGAATAGCGATTGCTAACTTCTGACAATAGTTTAATTCTTAATCTGTGCCGTCGCCGTCGTGTTCTGCAGGAATCACTGGGCTCATCAGAAACGGCAGCTACTCGCCTCTGCAGATCTCTGTTTCTGTATTCCAGTATACATATAAGAAAACTAGTCTATAAAACATAAGTTTTAGCCACACATTTGGTTGTAAGTCTGTCCGAATAGAGTTGAGGCGACAACTGACTCATAACATACTGCAAAAATTGTTTTTGTCACATTACAGAACGTGTCTTAATAGCAGAAGCATTCGAGTCCCAAAGAGGTAAAACTCGTGCTGTTAGGTTTATGCAAAACCTTGGGTTTTGAATAGAACGACCGTCTGGGAAGAGGGCTCTACTTTTCGTAGCCAACATCATGAACTCAGGTGCACAATTTTGTGCAGGCTAGTTAGTTACGTTACGTGGACAGACATTGACTTCTTGTAACTGCCGTTGCCGATTCTTTGACGTCTCTCTGGTGTACATTACGCGAATGGCGGTTCAAGCTCAGAAGAGAGCTCCCATACAACGGAATAGGTCACACTCGTTAAAATCACCAACTTCTGAATTAATTACAATGACTTTCATTAATAACTATGGACAGTACCTCGATACTAAGGCATTATTACTGTGTACTTGGTTTCTCAAGTTTCGTCTCGGAACACACACAAAATCACTAATGAAATTATAGTCAGATTTAAGTAACATAGTACTATCATTGCTAGTCTCAAATGTTTGTTAATCTCTATGACACCTAATTTTGATATGACGACAATGATTCTCCACTGGTAGAGAATGAGGCATCACGTGGTAGGGAGGCTGTGCTAGCTATACCCGCTGCTACACCTACCTTCCACATTCCCACGGGACCTTGCCGTTGTCCTATATGAGACATACTGCGTGTAGTTTTGGACAACGCAGTTGTCGTCTCAGGAAAAGCGACCGATACTCCTATCGCTCGCCTACTGTGCAAAATCGGGCTCACAAACTTTGACTTGCGTAAAATCGTTTGATGGTTCAAACGAGTACTTTAGTAATAAGTTAAGGTGTGATACGAAGTGTCTTTCGTTAGGATCTAACTTTCAGTCGAGACAAGTATAACTTTTCGGCAGTATACGCATAAGAGTAATCTCCGTGAATATTGTGCACCACCTGCAAGATAAACTACCACGCTGTTCAAAATGGTTCAAATGGCTCAGAGCACTACAGGACTTAAGTGCAAAGGTCATCAGCCCCCTAGAACTTACAACTACTTAAACCTAACTAACCTAAGGACATCACAAACATCCATGCCCGAGGCAGGATTCGAACCTGCGACCGTAGTGGCAGCGCGGTTCCCGACTGTATCGCCTAGAACCGCTCGGTCACTCCTGCCGGCTACCACGCTGTACTATGTGCCATAGTGCGTAAGGAAATAGGGTCATGAAGAGAGGGCAGCAATATTTTCAGGGCAATATTTTTGGGGGCAACAGTCTGGATGTTTGACTGATTTGGTAACGTACTGGTAACATTAGCCAGTATGACCTTGTTATGTTTCTTCTGCAAACAGATAAAAGTAAGGGGAAACGACAACCGTAATACCCCTAAGGATATACGTCTCTACGGTATGATTTAGTGATGGCATGCTTCTGGATAAAATATTCCAGGGGTAAAATAGTTCTCCACTCGCATCTCAGGGTAAGGGCTATTCACGAGAACGTTCTCGTAAAAAGAACAAAAAAAAGTTGGCGTTCCACGGATCAGATAGTGTAATTTTAGACCCTTTAATCGTTTAAGCAGGTTCTTGAACTTGAAAAGAGGACTGGGTGCATTCAAATTAGATATATCAGTAATTGGTGAAACCAAGTTGCAGAAAGGGAAGATTTCTGGTCAGGTGAGCAGAGTCTTACTGTTGTTGTTGTGGTTTTCAGCCCTGAGACTGGTTTCATGTAGCTCTCCATGCTACTCTATACCGTGAAACCGTCTTCATCTCCCAGTACCTACTGCAACCTACATCCTTTTGAATCTGTTTAGTGTATTCATCTCTTGGTCTCCCTCTACGATTTTTACCCTCCACGCTGCCCTCCAGCACTAAATTTGTGATCCCTTGATGCCTCAGAATATGTCCTACCAACCGATCCCTTCTTCTAGTCAAGTTAAGCCACAAATTTCTCTTCTCCCCAATTCTATTCAATACCTCCTCATTAGTTATGTGATCTACCCATCTAATCTTCAACATTCTTCTGTAGCACCACATTTCGGAAGCTTCTGTTCTCTTCTGGTCATAACTATTTATCGCCCACGTTTCACTTTCATACTTGGCTGCACTCCATACAAATACTTTCAGAAACGACTTCCTGTCACTTAAATCTATCCTCGATGTTAACAAATTACTCTTCTTCAGAAACGCTTTCCTTGCCATTGCCAGTCTACTTTTTATATCCTGTCTACTTCGACAATCATCAGTTATTTTGCTCCCCAAATAGCAAAACTCATTAGTACTTTAAGCAGGAGTAAATGAACAACATGTCTAACGAAAAGAAAATTGAAGCATTTAAGGGTAGGAGAAAACGAAATTAAATTTTACGGGTTGAGATGGTAAGTAATGTTTTTATACTGATTACAAAATCGAGTCAAATTTACAAAAAACATCGTAGTACGAGGCTGTTTAACGGCATTACGGCATTACCCTCCCTCTGGCCTGGATTCCTGCATTGGTTCAGTTGGGAAGGTTGTCATTAGGCCATCGCATCCTCTCCTGGCGCAGTGCGGCCTACAACTGTTGCAAATCGTCCTTGATATCCCGGCTCCTGGCACTGGATCGAAGTGGACGTCCAAGCTTGTCCCACGTACTTTCTGCTGGGGACAGATCTGGGGATCTTGCTGAATACGGAAATACTTCTATATCAAGCAGACGGTTCGTAGAGAAGCGTGCCCTGTGTGGCCGAGCATCGTGCTGTTCAAAACTAGTACCGCGGAACCGTCGCGAGAGAGGTGAGGAAGAAAGACGTTCGTGACATACTGTTGTGACTTCAGATTTACATCAGTCACTACCAGCCGTGACCTGAAATCATACACGATGGCTTCCCATACGATGACGCCAGGTGTAACACCGTTGTGCCTCTCCAAAACCTCAGAAGTATAGAACCTCTCCCCAGGTCGCGCCATATTCGCCGACGATGGTCACCTGGGATAGTGCAGAACCGCGATTCGTCGCTGAACACAATATGACGGCACTCATCAACAGTCCATGCTTCCCGATCACGGCATCGCACTGGACGCAGCCCTTCGTGTTGTTAACAGCAGCCCTAGTGCGGCTGCCGCTACTGCGGGATGATAAGGAATGTTGTTCTCAGATGACAGGCGCAGATGTGAACAGGTTACGATACACTTCGTGAACAATGGAGCGGTCCTCCCTTGTGGTCGTTAGATGTGGTTCACCGGAACGCTGATCACGAGTATGCCGTCATTTTTCCATACAGGACAACACACGGCCACTGCCACATCAGAAGGTCCGGTAAAAGTTAATATTGTGCTATTCGAGTAACCGGCCTAATATAGACGAACAACGAGGCGCCTTACCAAACGCTGTCGTACAGTGATGAACCTCTCACAGGATTACGCTGCATCTCCCTGTTCTTCACAATGGTCACTCAACATCTGGCTCTGTTGATGGCCCTTTTGTACCCTACTAGCTAGGTAACAACACCAAACACGAATAACACTAACGCTCTAATGCTGTTGTACCTGTCACAGAGAACTGGAACATTGATCAATAGTAAAGACCAAGCTCTGGACATCAGCATAGTACAGACGCCAGTCATGATTGACGCATTGTGCGAGCAGCGGTGGCCAATCGATCATAATCCAGGAACGAAATCTGGATACATGTTGCACCTGCTGTGTCGCCAGTAACCATGACACCATGACACCATGTTTATGGCGTAGATCTGGTGAGCCGCCTATTTCAGAGTGCACTCGCTCACTACACACAGATCCTATCTCAGATTCCATGGTGTGGGAGTACTCAGTCATAACTCGCTTTTACATTTGATCAATCAATACTAGCCGATACAGTACACGTGTACGAAGTTCCACTAACATCTTTTCATGTCTTCTGGGTGCTTTACTTTTTGGACAGGTAGTGTATAACACACTATGGAAAAAACTGCGACAGCCTCAAGGACTGACTTCAGTCACACGTCGATATGTTTAATATGTGCAGACTGAGGGATTGTAATGGTAGTGACTCATATGTGAAGCTCATCGGCGATCAGATGGCGCCCAGGGGGCCTCTCCGTGCACCCTGCTGCCTACAGGCAGTAACCGTGCTGAGTTGAGAGGGGAACGGTGTTTGCGGTATTCTTTCTAGGGTACAACCCTGCCCCAGACATTTCTACAGGGTGGCATTGTGGGCCTGCGAGAAGGTAGATGGATGCAGCGACTGATTGATGCACATGTTGGGCACAGTGTACCGATGAAGTGTCACTTCTTTCAACGGTGGTCTATAGGATATTCCCACACCTGTAGACCAAGCTCTGCACATCAGCATAGTACAGACGCCAGTCATGATTGACGCATTGTGCGAGCAGCGGTGGCCAATCGATCATAATCCAGGAACGAAATCTGGATACATGTTGCACCTGCTGTGTCGCCAGTAACCATTTGAGAACCGTCTGCTTGTATTAGAGCTAATATCGCGTGTGGCCTCTGGCCACACTACCGCTGACGCCACGACACTGCCAAGCATCGCGATTCTACTATCGCCAAAGAGTTGACTTCAGACTGGAATGGCGCTCTGTTTTCAGTGAAGAGAGTACGCTCTGTCTGTATGTTTATGGCGTAGATCTGGTGAGCCGCCTATTTCAGAGTGCATTCGCTCACTACACACAGATCCTATCTCAGATTCCATGGTGTGGGAGTACTCAGTCATAACTCGCTTTTACATTTGATATTTCTGAGGGGTAAAGTAATCAGTGCGCTACATTTCACGGCTATTATCCACTTTCTATTGCCATTCCTTCAATAGGAAGGTGATGTGATTTTCCAGCACGACAGTGCACAGCCTCTTACGGCTGCTACAACGCAATGTGCTCTTGGTGGTGTAGAACAACTTGCCTGGCGAGCAGGAGTAACATCACGTAAGATCACGTGTGCCTATGGTCGGGCTACCGCTGACACCATGACACTGCCAAACATGACTACTCTGACGTCGCGAAAGAGCTGACTGCAGATTGGAATGGCGCTTTGTTGTCTCCAGTGGTGAGAGTAGGTACTATCTATATGCAATTGATGTTGTATGTTGTAGACCTGCTGCATACCAGAGTGCAGAATGGAGTCATAGGACACATCCCAGGCTTCATGGCGTGGGGAGCCATCTAGGTGTGGGGAGCCATCAGTTGCAGCTAACGATCACACTTCGTGTTTCTGCAGGGTAAAGTAAGCAGAGCCTACTACATTGCACCTACTCTTAACCTTGCGCTACTGCCATTTATTCGACGGTAGGATGGTGTGCTTTTTCAGCAGGACAATGCATGCTCACACAGGGCAGTCACGACGCAACGTGATCGTCGTGTTGTACAACAACTGCCCACCAGATCTCTCACCAATTGATCATGTTTGGGACCCAATGAAGCAGGAACTTACTCGTTCTCCAGGGCGTGCAAGAACCATTGCCAAACTGCAAGAAAAACGGCAAGGTATTTGGGACACCCTTATGATCGTTTGCATACGAGAATACACGCCTGTGTTCCGCCGTAGGAGGAGGGGAGATCGGCGAGCGCTGTGTATTTGTGTGACGTAGGTGTTTCATTTGGTCTGAATTTCTTATCGTAAACTCCTACAATGATGAGCTACAATCACTTCACTTGTCAACAAAATTGCCTTGTCTTTGAGGTGTTGCAATTCTTGTTTGGGCAGTGCAATATATGAATACGGGACCTAATACCTAACCGTTAACCTAACCTAACCTAACCTAACCTAACCTAACCACTTCTGTTGTGACTTTGTACGGGACGCGGAATTTTGGGAAACTCCGGGTACTAGCGAAACTATTGCGCTTCACAAGGAGAGAAATTTAAGTTGCTGTGTTTGGCAAACAAATTATCGAAGTCAAAAGTGTCAAAGGCTTTACTAGAATAGTGTGAACAGCAGCAGGACACACCAAAGTTTCACCTCCTCCGTTGAGAGTTCTCAAACTGGAATACCTTTCGGGCTGGGGCTATCAAAAAGTCCTCAATAACGTCGCCACGGGCGACTGGCCGCGTACGGGGCAGGTGACGGAGCCAGCGCGCTGTATCAGATGGCGGCTGGAGATGGCGTCTGCGGCGGCCGCGGCTGCGGGCACACAATGGCTTATTGATCGGCCGTGCCGTGCCGGCTCGTCCCACGCGTCTGCCTCGCCGCCGCCGCGACGCCGGAAGCTCCCCCGCAGTCCATCACCTGTGCGGCGCGCCGACAGACAAATTGCACTCACTCTCAAATTGAATCTAAAATTCAATAAAGCGGAGCAGCGCTTGTATGTGCTGGGGAGCAGAGCTGCCGTCGCCGGCTGAACTCCTTCCGCGGGGGCCAAAGTTCGTTAGCAGACTCCCCCCCGACCTGCCTCAAAGTTACATGACGGGAAGAGGGACAAGAGCCATAAGCAAAACTCTGGAGTACTTGCCGCGGGATTAGTTTACATAGACGTTAATGCACTGGCCTCCTGTAGGATCGGATCTAGGTCAACACACGTGGCATTAAGTACTGACATAGACAGCATGTAAATGTTAAAGACGAAATAAAGTAACAGAACGTACGAATTACTCGCTGGGAATGAATAAAGTGTGTGACCGTATTACCACAAGTCTCCCAGTGGTGAGTAGAAAGTAGGAACTCACATGGTGTCAGGTCGGCACGACTGTAGGGCCAAATGGGTCTGGCCCGTCAAAACGAGGCAGTTGAAGGAACGGGAAAAGACAGCATGTGTTCGTTAGCCAGCACTGTGGTGGTGTTCGTCATTATAGCATGGGGAAGAATCATGGAAAAACTGGAAGAAAGACGAAGTGTGACGAGTTTGGTATTGCTCACAGCATTGTTTCA